>NW_015386785.1:1983136-2061903 GCF_001527695.2 Protobothrops mucrosquamatus
TTACACAGCATCAGCCGGAAAATACGGTATTTGTTCTTATTTGTGTTACTGTGCTTTTGTGGTAATAGATTAATGATCTGACTGTGTCTTTATGGCATGATTTATGCAAAATTTGAAAAAGTTATTTGCCAAGATAATGACAGTGGCATTTATTGAACATGGCAAGCCCATCAAAACTTTGGAATACAGTCAGACAGGAAAATCTGCCATTTCCTGGCCTTGGAATAGGAACAGTCAAAGAATGTAGGTTCTTGGGGTAGTCTTCAACTGGCCACTGGCTATATTTCCTTTAAATAGGTCCAGTGAGAAAGGGGTCTGGTGAACTTGCTTAAAAGCACTCAGGGTACTTGTGTAATGAAAACCATCTCCTGAACTTCCTTGCTAGTCATTTTAGATTTCTATTAGCAAATGTGGTGGATCAGATTATTTCTATGTGGCTTCTTACTGCCTGGTGATCCCAAAATACTTCTTTTTTGAAGAGTTCCTGGAGATAAAACACCTGAAGAGGTGTTTAGAGCTGTTTTGGAGGAAGACAAAGAATGAATCTGACCAAGCATGTGCAAAAGCCTATATGAGAAATTACACCACGAAGATGAGCAGCAAAATTCAGTTAATTCTCTACTCTTATTGCATCTGCTATTCAACAGCTCTTTTTTGGGTGGCACATTCTTGCATGGGACTATTTGCATGGCACTGAATATACTTTTCTAGGCATCTAAGCAGATAAAATTGCTCAGATTAATTGGTTGAACTCTCACTGAGTTAGAATCCAGTTGAAGTGACAGAGGTGCTTCCTTGTTTGGTTAACAAGGAAGAACTGACATGTGAAGAAATAAACAGGATCCTTGGCTCTAGTCAGCCCTTTCAGTTAAACCAGCATCTCTTCCCCCCTTTCCCCAAGGCCATTTGCACATTCCATTACAGCCCTATTAATTGGCCATCTTTTTATTATATCCTTACTGGTTTATGAGGGTTGTCTGAGAGATAATATGAAATTGGGTCCATGTAATGATGTTACATCCTTAAGAGAAGGTATCTATTGGCCTTGAAAAAGCATTAATGCATCCACTCCTCCAGTGTCCTAGACAATCTTCAGGCATTCTTCAACCTCCCTTTTGGGGAGAAATTTGTTGAGAAGATGGTTGAGTTGCAATTACAAAGGACCAAGGATGAAACAGATTATCTGGATGTTTTGGACCAACTGCTTGTAAAAATGGTGGTTTTCCGTCTTTTTCTGTAGCCAGTCCCAGTCATTCTATTGTTTAATATCTACAAGTTGCTACTGTTGGTCTGGAGACAAATATTATCAGTATGCGGATGATACTTGATTGAACATCTCAACTAAATAATCCTGCCTTGTTCCAGTGCTTGGGCGCTGTTTAGATAAAGAGAAAAGGATTCAACTCAATCCTAGCAAAATAAAGTAGGTTCTTCAATTACTTGGTTCGATGAATCTTCTAGTCCTGAATGGGGTTGCATTGTTCTAGTCAGAACTAGTGTAATCTGGGTTGATTGTCATTTCCAGCTGAAGGAGCAGGTGGCAGAGGATCAACCTATATGAGAGTTGTGTCCATTCTTGGACAAAAAATCCTTTCTTCCAGTCATCCTTCATCACCTTCCAGATATACTGTTACAGTAGATTCTATATGGGATTATTCTTAAAAAGACAATCAGAAACTACAGGTGGCACAAGTAGCAATGGATAAATATCTACCCATGTAATACCTATGCTGCATTAGCTATTCTAATCAGTTAGCTTCCAGGTGGAATTCAGGGTTCCTGTATTACCTTCAAAACCATATATGGCAAAAGACCTAGTTATCAAAATGCTCATCTGTCTCCCATAGAGTCTGCCCATTCTATACAATCCAACAGAGTTGGCTTGCTTTGGCTTCTATTAATTAAACAGTGAACCGACCAGGATCCAGGAAGCAATTCTTCCCTATTGCTACACCTGCCATCTGGAACAGGGTCTCCCTGGATGCATGTATGGTTCCCATCCTACCTATCCTACCCACGTTTAAGTGGCCCTTAAATTTTGGTTCATCCCCCAGGCCTGGGGTTTGCGAATGGTTGGGAGGATGGAGCAAATGTTCTTTTTAATTTATTCCCTGTGGTTGACACCTGTTCTATTCTTCTGTTTTCTACTATTTTTAGTTGTGAACCTGCCCAGAATTATCAGGAGGCCTAGAAATTTGATGAGTAAATAATTAAATGGAGGTCTGTCTATTGAAAAGAGACTCGATGTTTGACATAGTTAATTAAAATTAAAGACTCTTTCATGTGTTTGTAATTTAACTTACATATAAATTCAGAAAAGAAGGATCTTCAATGAAAGACAAACACACTATTATCCTAACAAAAATAATTTTTATTGTGGTCACTGAGCAGAATTGATAATAAAAACACATTAAAAATAAAAATAAAATAGGAAAAATGTCAAACAGAAAAGGAATTCTTCACATGGATCATTTATACATGTGATCTCCAATTTGGAGTCTGAAATGGTGGAGACTAGAATGTAAAATTCTGCTTAAGAGAGAAAGCCAGAAATGCTATTTTTAAGTCTCATGTTTTCCATAAACTCATGGAAGTCCTGCAATCTGGGTTGTATAGATGACATCAGAAAATAATGTCAAATTCTTCAGAAGTTCAGGAGAGTAATTTAAATAACAGAATTTCTTGTTACTTTTAAATAGGATCTTTTGCAAACAGGTTAACAAGCAACATTTTTAATTCATGTTTCATTTTTAAAGTCTCCTGTAGAAAGTAGGAAAAAGCACTTTGCCTATGTAATCTTCCATATATGTAATCAGTCCTGTTTAACTTTATTTATTTACTTATTTATTCATCAAATTTTAAAACTTCCCACCTCCCTCACAGAATACAGGTAATCCTCGAGTTATGAATGTAATAGAGCTTATCGATTACATTCGTAATCTAAGGATTCATTAATTGGATCATGTTAAATGAATGTGATTTCTCCCTGCTTTACCCAATGCATTGGTTAATTGAATGCACAGGTCGTTAAGTGCATATGAGGCATCTCAGGGTGTGGAAGACCATGGGGAGCCTAGTGCTTCTGACTACCTAAGGCCTCCCTGACCCACTGAGATATCAGATAGCGCCCCCAAAGGTTTCCATCCCCTTTGCAAAAGATTTTGGTACAGAAAAAGGAGGTCTGAAGGAGCGCGAGATCACACCCCCAATGGCTTTCGTTTCCACGCCAAAAGCTTTTTGCAAAGGGGACAGAAGGGTGTGTAAGGAGATGATTGCCTTTCTGCCACATGGCCCTGACTCTGCAGATCTTCGAAAGGTAAGTGAGTGATCGTTGACAGGATGGGAGGGGGGAATAGACGGGAAATGTTACACATCTCTGCGGGCAGTCGTAAGATTGAACGACTGCAGTGGTGCTGCAACATTCGTAACTTCTGAACTCGTAAGTACTTTTAGGGGTGGTGTCGAAAGTTTGAATCATCACTAAGTGAACTGTCATAACTCGAAGATGAAGATTACCTGTACAGAGGGACTTACTTCCAGATAAATATGCAAAATACATTTTCAGTTTGGATGAGTTCAAGGAACAGCTGATATAACATATTATTTTTGAGTTAAGTGAGATCAGAGTTTGAATCCCAATGTACCTCAGCGGGAAATCTTTTTTTTTTTTTTTTTAATTGAAAATTTTATAACATTTTACATTATAAATCCCTCCCTCAAACCCACCCTTCCACCCCCCTCCCTCCCCCCCACTTCCCAGAGCCAATCACAGGAATAGTAATAAAATAATCATACTCTAAATAATTTTAAACAACTATAAAAATAATAAATCTATAATCTCCTTTAACTCTGTCTGAAAACTGTTAAAATAACAAATCTGTAACCTTCTTTAACTCTCTTTTCAACAGATATATAATTAATAAACACAATAATAATAATATATTAATAGTTAAAATTAAAAATAAGTACTCTAAAATTCAATTAAGATTCAATTAAACGCAATGATATTAATATATTAAGAAATAAAAAATAAAACTAAATCATTCAAGCAACAATAACATTCTGGACTTCACTAAAAAAAAAACAAAAAACCCCCCCCACTCTTTTAGACCCATATCCAGTTAATAAACACACTAATAATAACATCATACTAACAATTAAAAATAATAAGTAAACTGTTATAACATTTAAACAATAATGGTCTAAAATTCATAATCTACTCTATTATTAATAAATTGATCCCTAAACAAAATCAATCAAAGAAGAGAAAAAAAAACATCCTTCCATAACCTTATTCATTCTTCTTTCAGTTAGATTAAAAAGCAAAAAAATAATAATCTTTATTTCCAAAATTAATATCTCAATTCATACGTCCAGATTTTTAAGTACTCTCTTTATCATTTAAGCAACAATAACATCTGGACTTCACTAAAAAAAAAACCCCACTCTTTTAGACCCATATCCAGTTATTAAACACACTAATAATAAGATCATACTAACAATTAAAAATAATAATAAGTAAACTGTTATAAACAACAATAATAGTCTAAAATTCATAATCTACTCTATTATTAACATAATAAATTGCTCCCTAAACAAAATCAATCAAAGAAGAGAAAAGAAAAAAAAAACATCCTTTCACAGCCTTATTCATTCTTCTTGCAGTTAGATTAAAAAAACAAAAAAAAATTCTTATTTCCAAAATTAATATCTCAGTTCATACGTCCACATTTTTAAGTACTCTCTTTCTTGCATCTATAAGCTGCACGGGTCATTCTCTAAGTTTTCTGATTGCCTCTAAGTTGTTACTTAGTTTCATCTTGATCTTGTAATTTTGTCGCACTTGATAATAGTATAACTCCTTCAACCACTTAATCTTCATAAATTCCTTCCTTCCTGGTACCTTATCGGACAAAAGGGCAGAATCTTTTCTTCTTCTAAATACTTTAAGTGGTATTTTCTGCTTATAAAAAAGCTGAATGATTCCATTACGAATTGATTTTCTAGAAGAGTAGATAACAACATCTCTTGGAAGGTTTTTCTGTCTTGCAACCCGTAAATTAATTCTATAATTTTTTCCCATTTCTCTCATAATATCTTCGGGCTGACAATTCAGAACCATAACCAAATCTGCTGCATCCTCTTCCTCCGATTTCTCTCGAGGATTTTCTCTTATTATTGAAACATGTTCCAATTCTCTATATTGTGACATAACGACCTCATTTTGAATTAAGTCCACTTTTTCCTCCATTTCCAGTTCAAATTCCAAACTTTCAACATGTTGCTCTACTTCCTCATCCCATCCATCAACACATTCTTCATGACATGCTAAGCCTTGAAAGGCAAGCAATAAATCTTTTCTCATCTCTGCATTTTTCTCTTCAAATTTCTTATCAGTAAGTTTCTCCATATCCATTCTAATCTGTCTTACAATGTCTTTCAATACATCCTGTATCTCTTTCAATATAAATGCTGAAGTTAGGGGGGAAGGCGGAGGCATATCAAGTTTTGATTGCTGTGATGTTAAAACAGCTGCAGAGGAGATCGTACTTTTCTGAGAAACAAAAAATCCCACACGTTTAGAGGCCATTTTACTTTTCTCTTTCAAAAAATCTTATAAAAATCTTAAAAGAAAAAATCTAATAGTCTTATAAGAACCTCAAACAACAATGGAGGAGGAGTACTTGCACAAACAATCCAAAGTAGCTAAATCTGTTACAATAAAATAATCCGAGAGAAAGTTTCCAAAAAGTAAAAGTCTCATGTATTTCCAGAAAACGAAAGTCTCATAAGTTTCAATCAAACGAAAAGAAACGCCCTTCCGCAGCCATATTCCTTCTTCAAATTAGAATAAATACAAAGAAGATTCCAGAGTTAAAGTCCCATTTCAAACAGTTTTCAAAAGATCCTGTTAGGCTCTGTCTGCATACTAGATGTACTCACAGTCATTAATTTCCTAAAGCAGCAGAGATTAGATGCGCGTCTGGCTTCGTTCTATTGAACGAAGGAGCCCGAAGCACGGAGAAGTCCCCGACTCTGGGGGAGCTCACCTAGCCCTCACAGCTGGAAAAATGCGAAAGCTAAGGAGCTCTACCCCTATCGGGGAAGCTCGCCCCCTCCCCTTTGCCCGGGGAGGGGGATTGAGCTGCGGAACAGCTGTTCCTGCGGCTCTAACGTGTCCTCGGGGCAGGCAGCCTCGAAGGGAAGCTGCCATCGGCGCCGCGATCCAACCGGAAGTCTCAGCGGGAAATCTTAACCTTTTGCTTTCTTCCATTGTAAGAATATAAAAGAAAAGAATAAAAGAGGTCCTTGGGGGGAGGGGAGTACAGTATACATATACTTCTTAAAATTGGCCTGTTCCCAGTTTGGGAATAGCACTGCACTCTTAGGAAAAATCTCAAAGCAAAGACACTCTTTGCACTGGGGCCACTGCAGAGTAAACAGTATGCAACTTGCAACCCTTAATAATAAACCAACTATTTTTTAATCCACCCAAAGAAACCCCAGGAAAATCTGGTTCTGGGGTTTGGAGCAGGCAGGGAGTGCCTCGAGGCAACAAAAAGGCAACAAACACATCAGCACCGGAAGCGCTTCATGTCTCTTAATCCAAAATTCAAACAGCAGATTTGGGGAAGGGGTTATGTGTTACTTGTGGCTACATATGTGTGCAGATTAATTTTCAGTTATTTATATTTCATTAGAAATGAGGTTTACATTTGTTATAGGATCTTTTTCAACAACATTTAGCATTAAATTTGCTGACTTTTAGATATCCACCAAAAACTGTTCATCATTTTTAGAATATTTTATTCTCTGATAAACACTTAAAATTGTTCTTCACTACCATTTTGTTTATTACTTATCTGTTTGATTAATCTGCACTGACATAATTTAAAATAAAACTATAAATATATAATTTGCTTAACTGTACACTCATTTTTATTTAATGTGTGTGTGCATGTGCATGTGTGTGAATCCCAAATGAGACAGGTACACATTTCAGCTGATTTATGTTGGAAATATATAAATATGTCTTGAACTTGCAGTTTTGAAATTTTCTTTTTTTATATCCATATTTTATTAATTTTTTATAATCACAAATCCTTAATACTTTATCAGCAACATGTTATCTGGGTTCCAATATTTAGCTTACTAATACATGTTAAACTCCTTTCTCTCTACCTCATTTTTCTAGCCTTTGATAAAATGTATCCCATGTTCTAATCTAAAGTATTCTGAATCTTCTTTCTCCTTCATTTTCAATATAAGTCTGTCCATTTCTGCACAGTCCAAAATTTTCCTGATTATCACTTCCTCTGCTGGGAATTCTTCATCTTTCCAATGTTGAGCAAATACAATTCTCGCTGAAATTAGAGCATGTAACATTAAATATGCACACTCTTTCTCATTATTTCCTGCAATTACATCTAATAGAAATAATTTTGGCTTAAAATCTACGTGTTTTTTTTATCATTTTCTCTAACCATATATCATTTTCTCTAACCATATATGTAGTCTTGACCAAAATCTTTTAGCCTTTTAGCATGTCCACCAAAGATGATAGTATGTGCCTGGTTTTTGTCTACATTTCCAACAATTGCTAGACATATTTTTAAACGTTTTTGCTAACCTCACACACAGGCGGTCAGTACCATCTGTAAAACATTTTATATAGGTTTTCTTTGTAAGCCACCACCTTTGGTATTTTAGAATTTCTTTCCCGAAGTCTTTGCCAGTTTTCTAGCTCTATGTTATGCCCAACGTTTTTTGCCCATGTTATCATTGTTTCTTTAACTTGTTCCTCTTCCATCTTTAAACTTAGCATGTACTTATACAGTTTCTTAATCAATTTTTCATCTGATGCCAATAGTATCTGGTCAAATTCTGTCCTTTATAGAATCCAGATGTTTTAGCATCTTTTTCATATCTCATTTGAATTTGCAGGTGTGGCAAATTCTAGTTCTTCTAGTTCTTGTCTAGATTTTAATTTTCCTTCAATATTCAAAATGTCTTTATAAGTCACAATTTGCTCATACTTAATTAGGTGTGGGTGAACAAACACTTCCATTGTTGAAAGCCATCCAGGTATTTTCATGTAAATTTTCGCTTCTACTTTTTCCCATTCTAGAACAAATGCGTTTCTTATGTAGTGGTTTTGAAAGTATCTATGTATTTTATTCTTCCCATACCATAGGAAGGCATGCCATCCAAGTTGTAGGTCATGCCCTTCTAGGTATAGTAATCTTTTATGTCTAAGAGTTATCCATTCTTTTAACCATGTTAATACAAATGCTTGATACTGTAGTATAGGACCCAAATTGGGAGCCCAAATCCTTCATTTTCTTTCGCTTGTAGCATTTTTAATTTAATTCTGGCTTTTTTTCCTTGCCAAATAAATTTCAAAATCAGTGTATTTAGTTCAAAAAAATTCTCAATTTTATAGGTATTGTTTGAAATAAGAAGAGTAATTTTGGTAAGATATTCATATTCACTGTTGCTATTCTCCCTAACATTGAGAGTTGTAGATTTTTACATTTATCCAGGTCTAGTTTTATTTGTTTTAATAGTTTTACGTAGTTGTCTTCTTTTATTGTTGCACATCTTGCTGTTAAGTATATCCCCAGGTATTTAACTTTCTTAACTATTTGAAGATCTGTTTTTTTCTGACAATTGGTTTTTTTGTTTATCTGTAAGGTTATCACTTTGGCCTTTCTTTATTTATTTTCAGTCCTGCCACTTCTCCAAATTCTTCTATCTTTTTCAGAAGCTTAGAGCTTGTCACAAGCGACACTTCTAATATGAAAACCAAGTCATCCGCGAATGCTTGTAGTTTATATTTTTCATCTTTTATCTTCATTCCTTTAATTTCTGAGTCTTGCCTAATATATTTTTTTTTATTACAAATTTTATTAAATGTACATTTAAAAACAGAAGTGGACATGATTCAACTTCCTTGGCAACAACACTGCTATTGGTATTACCTTATGTTACAGAAAGAAAAACAGAAACTTAAAATACATTCTATAACAGGACAGAGTATAACAAACTATACATATAACATCTGTAAATTTTTTGGTAAACCATCTTTCAGTCGTCAACGTTGTATTTACATATCTTTCAGTTGTGTCCTAATATAGGTGTTAATAAGAAGTCCTTACGATATCAACTAATCAGCGATCCTCCTTATCTCTAACCAATCGTACAAATTTCTCTTAGGTAAAAATCCATTTTGGTCTGTGTGTATAAATTCAATCAAAAATCTCTTTAATCTTTCTGCTATTATTGAAACAAAAAAAATTAATTCACATTTAATAGAGATATTGGTCTATAACTTTTTATCTGTGTCAAGTCTGTGTCTTCTTTGGGTATTAAACTAATATTGGCTTCTGTCCAAATATTTGATATTTTAGCCTCTAAAAGTACCTCATTACATAGTTCTTTCACTAAAGGGCTTAATGTATATTGTAGGCATTTATAAAACTCTGCAGGTAGCCCATCTGGACCCGGGGTCTTATCATTTTTTTGCCTTTTTATGGCCTCCATTACCTCCATCATTGATATTTTTTTATTTAGCATATTTTAGATATTTTCTGAGATTTTTGGTAAGTCAACTTTTTTATGTATTGCTTTATTTTTTTCTTGCAAAATTTCTTCTGTGTCGTAAAGTGTCTTGTAAAAGTCTTTGATTTTTTTATTGTCATTTTGGAATTGTAAATCGCCTTTTGAATCTTGCAGTTTTTTTTATCAATTTTTTCCTCTCTTTTTTCAGTTTGTATGCTAACCACCTACCCGGTTTATTAGTGTTTTCAAAAAAGTTTTGTTTTGCCATTTTAATTTGTTGGGCCATTTTTTCACCCTCTGCTAGGTTTAATTTGTGTTTTATTATTTCCATTTGCTTTTTAAGAGTTTTCTTTTGTGGATCTCTTTGTAGTTCCAATTACAATTTTATAAATTCCTCCTTTAACTTGGTTTGTTGTTGCATTTTTTCTTTATTCTTTTTTGCCATGGAAGTTATAGCCAAACCTCTAAAGTATGCTTTAGCTGTATCCCACACATTTTGAAGCGATGTCTCTTTTTTTGTTTATTTTAAAGAAAAAATCCATTTCCTTTGTTACTATTTGTATAAATTCTTTCTCTTTCAGTAAAGATTGATTCAGACCATCTTAGTTTTTTCTTAGCTCCTCTCCAAGTCATCTTTATCAGATTATGATCTGCCCATATATTGTTTTCTATCTCAACCTGTTGTATAATCGTGCTTAATTTAGGGCATATCTATATCATTATCAGTTCTAGACCATGATTTGTGCCTGTTTGAATAAAATGTGTATTGTAGTTTTTTGGAATTCTTTTCTCTCCATATATCCTGTATACAGATTTCTTCCGCCATTTTAAAGAAAATCTTAAGTAGTGTATTCCTTTCTTTTTTCCCTGTAGTCCAGCTTTCCATCTACTATTGCATTAAAATCTCCCATTAAACAAATATTTTGATATTCCAATTCCACTATTTTTTTGTGTAATTTTTGATAAAATTATTCTTGTTTGTTATTAGGAGCATATATTGTTACCATCAATATCTGTTTTTGATTTATCATTATTTCCACCATTAATATTCTTCCCTCTTCATCTGCATACATTTGTTTGGGGTTCATTGTCTCTTTGATATATGAAGCTATTCCTCTTTTCTTTTGTTGTGCTAGTGTGAAGTGAAGTTTCCTGATTTTCAGTTGTTCCAACAGTTTGTAATGTTGTCTTTTAATATGTGTTTCTTGGAGACAAACTATATCAATTTTAAATTTTCGTAGTCGTGTAACAATTTTTTTTCCTTTTTGTGGGGGAGTTCAATCCATTTATATTCATTGAAAGCATCCCATTTTCCTTCTCCACCTTCTTCAAGTATATTTAAGTTTTATTCTCCTAGTTGTTCTTATCTGTCTTTGTTCTCTTGCTTTTGCCCCTTCTATGTTTGTGTTTTCTGTTTCTTCTTCTTCCCTTGGTTTGGCTGCTCCTTCTATTGCTATCTCTTCCTGTTTTTTTGCTTCTCTCTCTGCATGAAATTCAGGACTTTCCCCTTCCAAAAAAAGCTTTGTATCTCTCCTAAAATTCCATTGCCTTGAGTGCAGTGTCCAATCTGTATCTTTTCATGTCCCAATTAATTAAAATCCCTTCTAGAATCAGCCATTTGAAGTTCACTTCTTTTTCAATTAATTTTCTGGTCAGGAATTGGTATTCTTTTCTTGAATCTCTTTTACTCCTCGGATCTGCTTCAGCACTACAATTTCCTTTTCTTTATAACGTAGAAGATCATCTCTCGCTCTTCTCAATATCTCATCTCTTATAGATCTTTTGACAAATCTAACATGTACTCTAGGGACTTTATTTCTCCTCGCATAGCTTGAATTGACTCGAAATATCTGGTCTATCTCTCCTTCCATTTCCTGTTTCCTGATTTCCAGTGCTTCAGCCAATAGCTCTGTCATCAAATCCACAAGAGCCCCTTTTTGTCCTCCATTATGTTTTGAAATCTTAAAAGATGCCTTTTCCACTTCCAAAACTGCCATTGAATCTTCCAATTCTCTATTTGCCTGCATCAGCTTCTGATTTTCATCTTTTATTTCTTCCATCTTCTGATCAGTCTCTACTGACTTGTCTTCTATTTTCTGAAATCTTTGTTCATTCTTTGTAACCATCTGTCGGAAACTTTCTAGTTGAGAGTTTATGTTATGAATTTCTTGATTCATTTTATGAAAGTTGTCTTTTGTCTCCTCATGGTTTTTCCTTGTATCTTCTTTGTGGGAGGAGATTGCCTCTTAGATTGCTTGTAATGCCGCTTGCATCTCCTTCTGAAAACTGATAGATTTTTCTTGTTGAAGCATTGATTCGATTGATCTCTGATACACAAGGCTTGCAGAGGTGGAGGGTGGGGCTGAGGATGTTTTCTTGCCAGTTTTAGCTAATTTCGGAACACTCATTTTTAATTCCACCCCCCAAAATTGTTATCAACTCTAATACTTTTCCTAGATATCTGCCTTATACAAACCATTAATCTTGTATTCAATATCACAATGTATAATTTAAATTTGTCTTAAATAACTCTTACAGTTTTTATCTATAGTCTGTATAATCCAATAAACTCCCTGAAAAATAAGGGAGAACAAAAAAGAAGAAGAAGAAGAAGAAGAAGAAGAAGAAGAAGATGTTTGTAATCCAATTCTGTTTGTGAGGCTCACTTCTAGAGTAGTCCATAGGGCCTTCTCCAAAGAAAATCACCAACAGTTAAGCTTCCACTGTCCTTAAGTAGTTCTGAGACTAAAAGTTTATAATCCAAAAGGCTCCCCAGACAACAAGAAGAAAAAGAGAAAAAAACAAAAACAAAAGGGAAAAGAAAAAAAATGGGGAGAGGGAAAAAAGTTTATAATCCACTTCTATCTTCTGATTCCAGCTCTGGCCAATTGTTCCAAAATCCAAAATTGCCAATCTGCCAGAATTATACTCCAAAATGTCTTACTGTAGATCAGCGGTTCTCAACCTGTGGGTCGCGACCCTTTTGGGGGTCGCACGAGCCTTTCACAGGGGTCGCCTAAGACCATCGGAAAACACATATTTCCGATGGTCTTAGGCAGGGCTTGTCAACCGCCTTCTCTCCCTCCCCCCCTCCGCTCCACCTCATTTGTTTGTGGAAAATATGCTGCTTGGCGGCAGTCTGCACGAACTCTACCAAATGTGCCCTGCAGGGGCGCATGAAGAGCGCAGGCGCAGAGCAAGGCCCCGCCCTCCCCAGAGACTCATTGTGCAGCAACCGGATTGACTTCTTCTCGTGCACGCAGGTCAGCGAAGGGGAGGCCGCTGCAGCACCCAACTCCTGCGCCCATCAGCTGGCAACCCCCGAACTTGCGCTTGTCAGCCGGTCTCCTTTGCCACCCTGCCCGTCCTCGACTCCTCCTCCGCCCGTTCATGTCGAGCCCGCCGGGGCTTGATGGAGAGAGGGAGGAAGGGACTCCTCCTCCTCTCCTAAGCTTCAAAGCACAATCGGCTTCCCAAGGGCGCCACAATCCTCACGAAAGCGGGGGGAGGGGAGAAGCAAAGCGGCGAGAAAGCTTGCGGTGGGCTCGAAGGAGCACCTGTCAGCATTGGTGACAAGAAATTCCCCACAAACCCAGGGAAGGGGTGGAGAAAAGGAGCCCCCTTTGGGAGGAAACCGCCACCTTCTTCTCCTTGGCTTTGCGCTCTTCTGTTCCTTGGCAGCCAGGCTCTGCCAAGCCTCTGCTGGCTGGAACTTCCTTTCCTTCCTTCCCTCTTGGTCTCTTCCTCCTTCCCTCCCTCTCCCATTGTCCCTTCCTTCCTTCCTTCCTTTCCTTCGCCTCCCTCTTTGTCCCTCCTTCCCTCCCTCTTTCCCCTTGTCCCTTCCATCCTTCCTTTCTTCCCTCTTGTCCAGGATCAGGGCGAGCCTCTACAGCTGATCCACGCTTCTGCAGAGTAGCCCAGAAGCGCAGATCAGCTGTAGCTGCTCTCCTTGGCTCCTGCCCAGCAAACTTGCTCGAGCTTTGTTAGAAAATATGCCGCTTGCTAATTTAGCAGAAGCGCGAATCAGCTGTAGCCCGGCGCTGATCCTGGCGTTTCTGCTAACTTAGCAAGCGGCATGTCTTCCAGCGAAGCTGAGCAAGTGAGATGGGCGGAGCTCTCCTCTGTCTCTGCCTGTGCACAGGCAGGTTTGCCAGCAGCAAAGCCCCCAGCCACGCTGGCAGCCTATCCCCCTCCCCTTGTCCCTTCCTGGGCACAGAGGGGGGGAGGAAGGAAGGGACAAAGAGGGAGGGAAGTAAGGGACAATGAGAGAGGGAAGGGAGGGAAGGGAGGGACAAAGAGGGAAGGAAGGAAGGGACAATAGGAGAGAGGGAGGGAAGGAGGAAGAGACTAAGGGAGGGGAAGGAAAGGAAGGAAAGAAGGAAGGAAGGGACAATGGGAGAGGGAGGGAAGGAGGAAGAGACTAAGAAGGAGGNTAAGGGAGGGGAAGGAAAGGAAGGAAAGAAGGAAGGAAGGGACAATGGGAGAGGGAGGGAAGGAAGAAGAGACTAAGAAGGAGGTGAAGGAAAGGAAGGAAAGGACAATGGGAGAGAGGGAGGGAAGGAGGAAGAGACTAAGGGAGGGGAAGGAAAGGAAGGAAAGAAGGAAGGGACAATGGGAAAGAGGGAGGGAAGGAGGAAGAGACTAAGGGAGGTGAAGGAAAAGAAGAAAAGAAGGAAGGGACAAGGGGAGAGAAGGGAGGGAAGGAAGGCAGGCACCCACCCCAGTCCCATCCCAGAGACCCACAGATTCCCCCCCACAGGCACTCTGCAACCTGAGTGATCAGCTGGCCACGCCCCCTGGCCATTGATCACATGACCCTGGGACACTGTGAACGTCATAAGTATGAATCAGTTGTCAAGCATCCGAATGTAAATCACATGACCCTGGGGATGCTGCAACAATCATAAGTGTGAAAAATGATCATAATTCACTTTTTCAGTGCTGTTGTAACTTCAAACAGTCACTAAGTGAATTGTTGTAAGTCGAGGACTACCTATACTTTCCCATTTTTTTCCTTTTTTTTTGGTCAAGTTTTTGATACCCCCCAGCCAGCTGGATGAGGGGTTGGGGGTCACCACAACATGAGGAACTGTATTAAAGGGTCACGGCATTAGGAAGGTTGAGAACCACTGCTGTAGATAATTCCTTGCCATTCAGTCAGTCTCTAAATGGTTTATAAAATTACAGGTCAAACAATATTTGTAATCCGAGGAAGCCAGATGGCTTCAAAATAGTTTGTAGTTTTAGTTGTAATCCATCCTGCAGAAAAGACAGCCCAAAAAGTTTTTCTCTTTTTCCAGCTGCAATCTACAAGGTTATGAAGTTCAGAAACATCAAAGAGTTTAGTCTGTTATCTGTGTCTGGGCTTCAATCCAAGTTCCCTCACTTCAGACAAAATTTAAATAGAACTTGGTGTAGTTCTTTTTTTCACCACTAGATGTCATTATTTATCCGTTTTGTAATTTTCCAAACAAAAAACTTTGCTCCGATACTCTCCAAGAAAGGTAAAAAAACAGAAATTATAACTCCCCAAACTTTTTTCTTTCTATTGTGTCCAAATTAATTTTATAGTCTCTATTTTCCCCCAAGAAAGCTTAAACCGCCGCTTTTATTCTGGGAGAGGGGGTGAAAAAAGTGGGGGAAAACTCTCCCTTTAGTTCTGGGAGTTTCCTTGCTTTCAGATCGTGTTTTTTTTCCCCCAAGAACAGTTTTTAAAATCATAGACGAAGGAAAATGATCTCACCCAGATTCAAACATGTTGCTCGCGCTTGTTAAATACTGCTTTTTTTTCCTCCGGAGGTCAGCAGCTTCTGACTGGCTGCATGGGTGCAGCCAGTCTTTCTCCTGTCGGTTCTGAGGGCTTCCTTGGATCAAGCAGGTCGACCACCATCTCCCTGCAATCTACAAGAGTCCCCTCTTGTTTCATCGCCTCTCCGGGTGATTTCAGGCCCTTTTCAGGCCTCCAGCAGGAAGAAATAGGGCGCTGGAGGCAGAGCTCTGCTTCTCTGCGTCCGTCTTTCCGTGAACCGCGACTTCAAAACCGAAAGTCCCTACAGTTTTGAGATTTTCATTTTAGCTGGATTATGATAAATTGAAAATTTGACATAATATTTAGTACCATAAATACTTAAAATAGCAAATAGGTTCTATCAGAACTAATTATACAATAACATTTATGTTTTCATAATTAAAATCATACTAATGGGCATATGTGACATTTCCTAGTGTGACACTGTACCTTAGATTTCTTAAACACTGTATGTGTTTGGTTTTTTTAAAATAATAGTTGTTGGAATAGGCTGTAATAAATTCCTTTGGCTTTAGAAATACTGCAATCGAAGCCCAATTGAATCCATTAGATTAGTTAAAAGATATTTGTGTTGCAGTATAACTTGCAGTTGGCCTTTTGCCCCTACACTCCCCTACTTCAACACATAGATTTGGAATTTCTACTTCAGTTTTTATTAAACTTTTTTGTTACACTTCTTTCCCACTTAACTCCTCTATCTGTTTTTCTCATAGTAACAACTTTGTGAAATAGGTTGAGCTGAGAGAGAGAGTTAGATGACCCCAGCTTATTCTGTCATCAGAACATGATCAATCAAAATTCAAGTCATAATTTATGGAGCTGCTTGTTTCAACACTAGCAATGAAAATTAAGCACTGTAATGTTAAAACATTCCTTCAACTACAGTTGTTCTCTCATAGAAGCTGAGACTTCTTTGGCTATGCCAGTTGACCTATCTGAGACTCTGGGTAGGAATACCCAGATACTCACAAGCATTAACCGTGGTTCAGCAGTTATCTGTGAAGTAGTGATTCTTCAGCTTCGATTTTTAAAGTATCATACCAGAGTTTGAGAGCCAGTTTGGTGTAGTGATTAAGGAATCAGGCTGGAAACCAGGAGACTGTAAATTCTACTCCCACCTTAGTCATGAAGCCAGCTGCATGACTTTAGGCCAGTCACTTTCTCCCAGCACTAGAAAAGAGGCAATGGCAAACTACTTCTGAAAAACTTTGAAGGACCTTGCAGGTACTTGTCCAGGTAGTCTCCAAGAATTAGACATAATTGAATGGAAGGGGGGGGGACCCCAGGTATAGCATAAATGGAGAATAAGAGCAAGTAGAATCGTAAAATCAGAAAAGTTGGAGGGGTGATTGAATTCAGCTCTCTGCTCAGCGCAATAAAAAAATGAGATTATAGGGAAAGATTTGGAAGATATGTGATAGGAAGATTTTCTTCATAATGCAACAACTTGGCATTTGGTTCTGAACAAGCAAAGAAAAAGATGTCATATACAATTCAGCATTTCCTATCATAAGGTAACAGAAATATGCCTTATGTTTAAATGCTATAGAAATAGAACTTCTTTAAAGTAGAGATAGTCAGCCCAATGTTAGCAGCGTTTTTCACTGTTCTAAGATTAAAGAAAGGATGCTGCCTCTGACACTGGAATGATTATATTCTGCTTTAACTGGGACCACACTGAATTTTGCTTTTGAACCTTCAGTGGAGTACCTTTATGAAGTACCACATTTGGATTAAAGGAGAAAATGGATAATTCTAATAGTATTAGTCAAATGTGTTGTTGAGTTTTTGATGTTAGCACTATTAACTACCAAGAGTTGTTGGAGATGGCAATATACAGAAGTAATAAAAGCAGCTTAAGCCAAAAATATTGTCAATGAAAAGATCATTTAAGTTACAAGATGCAACTGTACTTTATTGGGACAGGAGACACTTTTAAACTTGTAGTCCCATGGTAATATATTCACTGTACATAAACATAAATTTAGAAGTGGATTTGTGCACTTGAATCATAGACACAAATCCTATGAGATCAGTGACATACCATTAGATGTGGCTAAACTCTTTTTGTATAGAATATTCTCAGGATGTTGCTATCTCCATTTTATGATACATTTGTAAGATTTGTTAGCCAGAATCATATACTTCAAATGGGCAGCCAATTCAATCCAGTAAAGGTTTTTTATTTTCTAGAAAGAGTTAATGTGGGACACCAGGAATTTTTTTCACAGAAATCAGAGCTGCATTTCTGACAGTGTTTTTTTTTTTAAAAAAAAGCACTAAACATTGTTGTCTTATTAGTATATGAAGAGATTTGTAATGGAGAACCAAAGCATTAGGCAAAGTTAATGAAGCAGATCATTACCTATTCTCAGGGATCAAATAGCTAGATGGGTTCTGTCAACACAGTTATTTAGAAGGAACTAAGATCTTAATGACAATGAAAAGAGTCTATTATTTACTAAGCACAGAACAGTGAAATAAGTCAGTTTACCATAACTGTAAGAAGGTATGCAGAGGAATTTGTATTTGCATTAGCACATAGAATGATACTTCTTGTGTTCTTTTAGAGTACCATAGTTTATCTTATGAGCTAGTCTACTTGTAGTTGCTCACTATCTTATGAAGATAAATTTGCCTTGTATATGAATAAGAGAATGATCTGAAATTTTGAGCAGAACTATGTTGATCCAGATCTAGCATCCAGTTTCCTAGTCAAAGGATCTAAAACATCTCCTACTTAGCTCATTTTGGGCAGGGGAATAAATTTGAAGTTGTGGTTATAGTTTAGATGTTGGAATGATATTTAATTTCTGTCATCCTCTCTCTTCCCTTGCTTCCCATCCCCAGACTGTGAACCAGAAGAAGTGACTGACTGGTCTATGGATGAAAAATGTTCCTTTTGTAATTTGCATAAAGAAATAGTCAGTGTAAGTATATGATCTTTTAACTCTTGACACACATTTTGTCCAAATTTCCAATGTTATTTAAACTATTATGCTATATAAAACATTGATAAATATATAGTTATATATAGTTTTCTTGCTCTCCTCTATTAAGATTTGCTTTTACTTAGAAAAGTGGGGTTTCTTTATTCATTTTAGGATCCTACAGCAGTTCTTGGTTCTTTGCAGTCAACACCTACAGAGGAGTTGTCATCTCAGGGCCAGTCCAACACTGATAAAATTGAGTGCCAAGCAGAGAATTACCTAAATGCACTCTTTTGTAAGGAAGGTAAGGCTTGACTTCATATTGTGATATATAGTGCTCAGCAGGAATTCTACATAAAATTCATTTTTTATTTTTATTTTTAATTCTGCTTGTTTTTTAAAAAAAACAAAGGTAATTTATGGACATAGATACTCAAAAGAGTATTTAAATTTCATTGCATACTACATATACTATCAGCACATTTTGTGCTTTTGTTTTTTATATATAAATGCTTTTGGAATTAATCTCATAGCACAAGATTATAGGGTAAAAATATAAAATGAAATCTGTATAAATCATTAGGAAAAGGACATAAACATTTGTAGGGTTTTTACTTATAGATTATACAGAATATTTTCCATATGTATTTCAGCATAACAAGCATCTCAGACTCAAATGCTAATACCTTCTGCCCTTGGAGGTTTGAAGCTGTAACATTATATTCTTTTTAGCACCAGAAAACAATAACCCTATATATTTACCCAGGAATTGTATATTTCAAATGTAATGTTATAGGGTTAATTTATGTTACATTTACCAATTCTGTGTAAATTTTTACATTCTGTTATGATGTTTTGTTTTCTGGTTTGTTTTCTGTTATAGTTTGCAAAACATTTTGGTAGGAGAAAAATGGAAAAATATTTTAAATAAAAAGCATAAAATTATTAATGCAATTTCACCATGAAAAGATATCAAGACTTAAAACTGAGTTGAAATATTTTGGGCTACCTCTTTATGGCAAGCAGGTAACATTATCCTACTTGTCATAACTGAAGTAAAATTCTTAGTTCCAAAGTTTTATTTTTATACTCTGTGGCAGGGGTCTCCAACTCCTGGGCCACAGACTGGCACTGGGCCATGGGGTGGCAGAAACAGGGATGCACAAACAAGCAAAGCCCCATATGTGTAGGATGCAAGCAGTTTGCAAAACCATGTCCTCTTCCATCCACAGAAAAACCTCCATCGAATCAGTCCCTAATGCCCAAAGGGTTGGGGACCACTGCTCTACGATATATATAAGTTATACAGGTAGTCCTTGTTTAGCAGCCATAAGAGGGACCAGTAATTGTAGAGCTAAGCTTTGCAGTTGGTAAACAAAAAAATAATATCACAATAGGCTTGCAGTCTTACTTCCCATTTAGTCATTATGTGAGTCACCATAGTTTTAGGCAAAAAATTGCATAACTGCAACTTACAATTTTACTTTATTTATTCATTTATTTTGTTAGATTTTTATTCTGCCTTTATTATCTTTTAAGTAACTCAAAAGGGCGAACATATATAATATTCATTCCTCCCCCTATTTTCCCTACGATAACAACCCTGTAAGATGGGTTGGGCTGAGAGAGAATGACTGACCCAAGAACACCCGGACAGCTTTCATGTCTAGAACTTTCATGTTCTCCATTAACTTTAAGCTGGTTGGGAAGCATGTGGCTATGGGACACTGCAACAATTGTAAACAAAAAAAATTGTTGCAAAGCTAGTTTTTATTTATTTATTGTTACTTCAAATGGTCTCTAAACAAGGCAGTTAGTAAGCAAAAATTACTTGTAATCTGCAGTATATTTACAAGAAAAAATAACCCTCTGAAAAGTAGCCACTTTTAATACACTAGGAACTTTTCAGTTGGAGTCCACAGGCTTTGAATTGGACTCCTCTATTCTTTGTGGGGGTTTTTGCAACAATACAAGTGCTTGATAGGCTGAAAAGTAAGCTCTTTTTGGCATGCAACGCTTTAATTGTTGATTAAATTAGCTCTTGCATTATTTTTGTTTTGTTTTTTCGTGAATGGTCCTGAAAAGCACAAAAGGAATTATAGGAATAATTCAGAATGCATTGGTGGAGATCTGCACAAAGAACTATCTATGTTCTTTCAGTTGTCAGTAAAAATTAAACAATAAAATATCCAAAGAAGCTTCTTCTGAATTAGAGATATTATAAACCAGATACTTTTCCATCTATGTTAATTTGGCTCTTTCATATGGAATAAATTATCATTCAGACTGCGCTGAAATACCTGTTGGTGTATCACTAAAATTGTAGAACCAAGCTGAAGTGGGCAAACATTTGGGGCTAAGGGACAAGGACTACCAGGGGAGGTCGAGGAGACTGGGCTCATCCATTTTCACACACCCCGCTGCTGCCACCATTCCAAACTCAAACAAGCAATTAAACTTGGTGCAGTGGAGTGTGTGAAAATTAGATTTGTCCAGCCTCCGCTTTCTCCTTGCCGCCCGCCTCCCCCACCGTCACCACCCCCGAATGGCCCGAACACTGCTGCCATTGCCAAATGGCCTGCGGCAGCAGTGACAAAATAAGAAAATGGGCAGCCCCCAGCTGCGCTCTGTACTGTGCTTACCTGTTTGCTAACCGCCTGCCCGGCTCTGTGGGAAGCTCCCAAACATCGCTCTGCCCACTTGCTTGCCTGCCTGCCTGGGTTTCCCTCCAACTCCCTGTGGTGAGTTGACCCTGCAGTGAATTGGCCATGTTGAGTTGTCCTGTGATGACTTGGCAGTGGTAAATTGGCAGAGGCAACTTGGTGGTGGCGAGATGGCCACACCGAGATTCCTGTGCTAAGTTGTCCTAGACCTGTTAAAATATATGAAAAACAGTTGCAGGATTAGGTATGTTTAATAGTGAAAAGAAGGACTAGGGGCAACATGATAGCAGTGTTCCAATATTTGAGGGGCTGCCATAAAGAAGAGCACCAGAAAGCAACACAAGAAGCAATGGATGGAAACTAACCAAGGAGGGAAGCAACCTAGAACCAAGGAGAAATTTCGTGACAGTTAGAACAATAAACCAATGGAATGTCTTACCTTCAGAAGTTGTGGGTGCTCCATCACTGGAGGCTTTTAAAAAGAGACTGGACCGCCATTTGTCTGAAATGGTATAAGGTCTCCTGCTTGAGCAGGGGGTTGGACTAGAATGGTATACTGGTATTTATTCTAATGTGTATGTGAATGGTACTCTTTTCTTCCCATAGATCTTCCTCAGAACTGTGATCCTAACATTCCCCTTGTTGCTCAGGAATTAATGAAAAAGATGATCCGTCAATTTGCAATTGAATATATTTCAAAAAATAGTAAACTGCAAGAAAATCGAAATGGTTCATCATATGAAATGAATCTGATACGTAAAGATTTCCAAATGAACCAAACCGAAAATCTACTTCAGGAAGAACAAGATAGCCCTCTAGACCTCACTGTGAATCGAACACAAGAACAGGATGATCAGCAAGGTAAACCCTTTGAGTTGTTCATTTGGTATTGTTGAAAATGAATGTTATAATATATCTGAAAACAGTGTTGAAAATTATGTTATTGCAATTAGATTAGACTTGAGTCTAGAACATCTGTTTTGAAAACCTATAGATCGCACTGAGTGCCATCCATGAATTTAGTTTAGCATTTTTTTCATTCTGCTCACTGAATCTGAAGTTGAAATGATTGATGACTTTAGCCATGGGGTGAATTGTTTTTATGACTTTGAAATAATTGCTGAAGCAGTGAAATATCTGTTAAACACAATTGCTAACATTTTGGAACCAGGTCCTGCAGAGGTTAATGCTGTTTTCAATGGTTTTATTTGCCATCTATCCTGCCTTAGACACCAATGCAGAAATGAGGTGCTAGATTCAGGATCAGGGACAGCATTTTGCCTAATAGAGTTACTGGGAAATGAAAGTTTCTTGCACACTTCTGGTTGGTAGGATAGGTCTTTTCTCTGACCTGAGGGCCTCTCATGTTGAGGGGACTCAATATTTAGGTTTTTGTTTCTGTACACAGCCTTAGGTCCAGTTCCCTGTTGCTAACTCCCCTGGACACACAACTCCAGCAAAGTCTCATAGCCTATTGTATCACACACTCAATTGCTGCCTTGAATGGCAAATTATTTTTACAATAAAAAGAAAACATTGTACAACCAGTCTTGGTTTGCTTCTTGACTCTCTAACTGCTCTTCTGGCAAGGAGTTAGAATCATTTATGTGTCTACTCATGAACAGTTGCCAACAATTCTAGAGGCAAGTGACTGATTACAAAACTGAGCTACAATGCTACTGCTAAATAGCCTGTCATAACGGTTGTCACTCATGATTCACCAAGTGGCTGCAAACATTCCTCTTTTCAGGAACTCTTTCTTGGCAAGTTGGTAAAACATCCAGAGAAAGAAAAAGGAAGAAAATATGACTATGGTGCTAGTCATACTCTTAAATAGAGTGTTATAAGAATTTGCAACCTATGTCTTCGCTCAATCTTAATGTAGTCCATCATCATTTGAATTCGACACACAAAGTTCTTGGGCATAGGACTTTAGCTGCTAAATTAAGTTTTACTGATAATATATGGGATGCTGATATTTTCTGACAAGATAGCTCATATTTGAATCAAATATGGAACTGACAGCATGCAGTTTCAAATCCTTTGGGATTCATTGTTTGGTATCCCTATATCTGCTAAAATAAGACTTCTATGATATTGTAGCCACCATTAATTCCACATAAGTCTCTTGTGAGCTGAAAGCATTGACAGATTGAACATGAACAGAGTGCATTTGGTAGAGGCTACTACAACTTGTTCCTCAAGTATATATTGAAAACATTGTCAGACTATCTTTGCTTATTAAAGCAGATTACTTGCACCTCACGGATAGCTAGAAAACTTCATTTTATGTATACATTTCATTTCCACATACAAAAACTATTTAAAATAGAATTTTTTGTTTATATGGTTTTATGAAATGTTATAGAATTTCATGTAATTAATCTGTTTACTCACTTAACACTACTAGTTTTTTTTTCTTTTAAATGCTTTGGAATAAAATTACAGAGTTTTTTAGTGCACCCTGACCATCGGCAGAAATGACCATTCCACCTTGTTCTTATGAGTCAGCTTTGTCTTAAAAAGTGTGTTCCAATCAAACTACTCCATCTTGCTGATGTCTGTAGATTTGTATTGTTACAAATAAGATTTCTTGCCTGAGCACCTAACACCTTACCTTATTTGTAATCTTATCAAGAAGTATTTAAAATAAGGACCAGCAGAACAAACATTCCAGCAAATTGCAGTTTTCTCCAGCACTGGAGATGGAGGATCCCCCCATGGGTTGAGACTGTATTCCTGCCCAATCAGATCAAGTCAGCCAAAGTTGTCACGCCCTGTCCCTGGACCTATGCCCAGTCTTGACTTGATCTTGCCCATGGACAGGACGTACAACTCTGGCTCCTAGGCACAGTCTAGACTTGGGTGAATTTTCCATCTCCTTCCCTTTACCTTTTCATAATTAGAATCCCTTATCTAAATTTAATTAGCTAAAGCTAGCCCCAGATCTTACCTTTTTTCTTCAATTTCAGCTCTGTAGTGGGGGGAGCAGGATCATAGGAAGACAGAAGGGGGTCCCTTCTTTTTTCCCTCCCCCCAGGAGCTCTTTCAGGCTAGATTTGTTGCTGGATCTAACGGCTGTTAGATCCCAGGGATCCTTCCGGAGCTCGCGGCTGCGAGCCCGGTGTCGATAGGGCCTCTTAGGAGACAGGCCGCAGAAGCATTTTCGGCGGCCTTTTGAAGCAAAGCGCGCGCGCCCCAAACGAAGCCGATCAGCTCTTCCGTGGCCGATCGCAAGCCTCATTTCAGCGGCGGCGGCGTTTTTTGGCATCTCAGGACACAACGTGCCTTCCAGCAGAAACAAGTCGGTTACTAGGCCCTCAAGCCGATCGTCTTTCTTCGCGCGCGCGGCCGCCATTTTGGGGACCGCGCGATCGTGAATTCACTCAATTTATCGGCAATTAGGGGGATTAGCTACAAACGGGCCGCTGATCCTCCTAACTCGTTGGAATTGAGCGGTTCCCGTTCCCATCTCACGGGGATCCTCCCTTACTTACGGGACTGTGATTCGGGCGTGGGCGCCATTTTGATCGGGCGGCCACGTGGGCCCGTTGTTTAGGGAACCCAGATATTTCATTTTCGGCCGTTATTTAGGCGCGGCCGCACTTTTGTACGGTAACTAGATTTCAGGGGGAGCCCTCCTTGAGCAGGCCTGGTGGTCTGCAGGTGGGTGGTTCATACATCTCTTCTCACTCAGGCCCACAAATTCTGAGGACTGATTTCCATTAAAATTTGACCGCAATAAGAGCAGAGGTTTAGCAAACCTTTTTTCACCAGCTTGGTGCCTCCGGGGAAAAAATTATTGGCAGCCTTTGTTAGGAAGCCTGCAGCCCTGTTCTTGTGCTGCTTACCATAATTCTATTCTCACTGCAAGTATTGGGGCGTGTATTCGATTCAGCTATTTCCTGTATTTTTCGGCGTACCCACAGTGACCCCTCAGAGCACCGGTCCTTGTTAGTGACACGTTTATTCCGGGCACCAGGCACTCCCATTGCGTGTCTGTCGCCTGTGATTGCATCAGTACCTGGGTCCCTGACGTCCTTTGGAATTGCGTCCGGTCGCACCCAAGGTTATAATTCCCTCTAGATACCGGAGGCCCCCGCTTGAGCCCCTGCGCTATCAGAGGATGGAGAGTATGGATTCCCTCGAGATGGAGGTCGTGTCACCTTCTCTGGCCGTCGTGAGCTCTATACCAACTCATCTGGAGGGATCCGACAGAACTGCACAAAATACTAAGGTAAAATCTGCAAAGAAGACATTAAAGGGTGCAGATAAATACGTCACCAGGAGAGTTTTCTAGGGCGCAAAAAATTGCCCGTCTGGACAATTCTCATACGGGGGGGCGGGGGCAGGAGCCCCAGATTCCAGTTACTCAGTCACCTCAACGTATACCAGAGGCCACTTTTACACCCACAGCGGCTGGGCTTCGCCAGACCGAACAGCTTTCCCATCAGAGGAGCGATTGTCCATGTTGATTGCTCAGGCAGTGGACCGCGCTCTGAACGCTAGGGCAGTTCCTCAACCTCCAGTCATAGTTTCCCCTCCTACCCATCATCAGACAGAAGAGCCTCAGTCCGGCCCCTCCTCTCCGGCTGAATCCTTGTATTCTGAGGGTTTGTCGCTACCTGATCAGGCCTCTGACCAGGAGTTTCCGATGTCTGAGGAAGAGGAACAGTCGGCGGACGCTCCGGCGCCCACTGGAATGTTCCACTCTTCGGCATTTGTGACATTGCTCCGCAAGGTCTCTTCCACCGCACACCGTGGTTCTGAGCCCCCTTCCACAGCGACTATTGTTGCTCCCGATTCGGAATTTGATCCAAATTTTATTGAACCGGTGACAGCTCAGCACCGGATCCCATGTCCGCCCATGTTTCTAACTGCGGTAAAGAAGCAATGGGCGCTACCGGCCTCCTTTCCCCTTCCGAGTGCCACGGACAAAAACCTGTTCAACATGGCAAAGGAATTGGAGGAAGCGCTGGAGGTCCCTGCAGTGGACGAGCCTTTCGGGCCATTGATTTCTCCAACAGCCATAGCTGGGGATGTGTCGGAAGCATTGAAGTTGGAGGACCGTAAGTGCGAGTTATCTTTTCGCAGGATTCACCAGGCATCCGCTTGGGCCATTAGGGCAGCGACCTCAGCGTCGTTCTTCACTAGAGCCGCCCACCGTTGGCTAAAACAACTGCAGGCTCGCACCCCCAAAGATGATGTCCGATCCCAACAGGACATCAGTAAGATGGTTGCAGCAATGGAATACGCCTCGGATGCTACACTCCAGGCGACTAAGTTTGCTTCCAGAGCTATGGCCTCAGGGATCACCAGTCGACGCATGCTTTGGCTTAAGCATTGGCAAGCTGATGCCAAATCCAAGTGGCGTCTGTCCTCTGCCCCGTACCAGGGGGGTAAATTATTCGGTGAGGCTTTGACCC
This sequence comes from Protobothrops mucrosquamatus, assembly GCF_001527695.2. Lineage (NCBI taxonomy): Eukaryota > Metazoa > Chordata > Lepidosauria > Squamata > Viperidae > Protobothrops > Protobothrops mucrosquamatus. Next base: position 2,009,526 of record NW_015386785.1, read on the forward strand.
CTTATCTCTCAGAGAACAAGGATAAGCGCAAAGTCCTCAACCACATCCTCAGGAAATCTGACAAGAGGCAAAATTATGTTTCCCGTAGGCAGCCCTTTCGGGGGGGGGAATAGATACAACTATTCAAACTCCTTTCGTCCTTTCCCACCCAGACCGGACCGACAGGAGGGGCAATTCGACAGGCCGGCGAGCAAGCCCAGGCAACAATACCAGGGCAACCAGCGGAAGCGGCCCTTTCGTGGGAGCGGCCGGCCATTTCGTCGCTCCAGGTGACTCCCTGGCAATGGGACCTCCCATAGGGGGCAGACTATCGCTGTTCTTCCACCAATGGGAGGCCACCACCACGGACAAGTGGGTTCTAAATACGATAAGGTCCGGCCTCTACCTGGAGTTCATCTCCACACCTGTAAACAGGTTCATTTCTTGCCCATTCCCCCGAAACCTAGCCAAAAAGATTTTGATGAGCCAGGCCATCCAGCATCTTCTGGAGATACGGGCCGTAGAAACCGTTCCGGTGAACCAGAGAGGTCGGGGATTTTACTCCGTCCTCTTTGTCGTTCCAAAACCATCAGGAGGATGGAGAGCCATCCTGGATCTAAAAAATTTGAATCATCATATAAAATATCAAAAATTCAAGATGCAGACGCTCCGCTCCATTTTGGGGAGCGTGAGAAAGGGAGACTTCCTGACATCCATCGATCTCACGGAAGCGTATCTCCATATCCCCATCTCGGTCGATCACCGGCGGTTTCTTCGGTTCAGTTACAAGGGAGAGCATTATCAATACAGAGCTCTACCCTTTGGCCTCTCATCGGCCCCCAGGGTGTTTACCAAGATCCTGGCGGTCCTGGCAGCTCACCTACGGATGGTACCGATCAGGGTCCAGTGTTACCTGGACGACATCCTGATCCAGTCGACCTCCGCCCACTCGGCGCGACAGGATCTCGATCGGGTAGTACGGTTGCTCCAGGATCACGGGTTCTCGGTAAACTTTCCCAAGAGTCATATGGTCCCCATGACTCGACTATTGCATTTAGGGGCTGTCATAGACACCAGGGAATGCCGGGTGTATCTGTCTCAGGAACGTTTGACCAACCTGAAAAAATCCATCCGCCAAGTACGCAAGGGGCAGAAGGTTTCTCTACTCAACCTTTCCAGGGTACTAGGACAGATGATATCAGCCATAGACATAGTGCCGTGGGCCAGGCTCCACTCCAGGGAATTGCAGTGGTTTCTACTCCCCTTTCAGAGACGGAACATCAGTGCCTCTCAGGCAAGGGTGAGGCTTCCATCTCAGACCTCGCTTTCCCTCAAGTGGTGCCTGTCCCCAGCCGTCCTCAAAGGGTCGTTGTTCAAGGAGCCGGAGAGGCTCCTCCTCACGACCGATGCCAGCCTCTTTGGTTGGGGGGCGCATCTTCGCTCCCATTGGGCTCAGGGCCGTTGGTCTCACTCAGACCTCCGCCACGATATCAACTGGTTGGAACTGAGGCCGGTACATTTGGCTCTCCTTCACTTCCACAGCCAGGTCCGAAGGCGTCATGTGTTGGTCTTCACGGACAACATGACGGCCAAGGCCCATGTAAACAGACAGGGGGGCACTCATTCTCGAATCTGAACGAGGCATTAATATTGGGGACCTGGGCGGAGCACAATCTCGCATCCATCAGGGCCGAGCACATCTCGGGGAAAGACAATACCCAGGCAGATGTCTTGAGCAGGGCGACAATAGACCACTCAGAGTGGAGGATTCACCCGAGGGTCTTCAAAGAGATTTGCCACCGCTTTGGGCTACCTTTAGTGGACCTATTCGCCTCACCGACCAACACCCAGCTACCCCGCTTCTTCTCCCGCTTTCCGTCTCAGGGAGCGGAGCAGATAGATGCGCTGCGCTCTCCATGGCCTCGGGGTCTGCTGTATGCTTTTCCACCTCTCCCTCTTCTTCCGGCGGTGGTACGCAAACTACTCCGGGAAGACGCGGAGGTTCTACTGGTAGCCCCGTATTGGCCACGGAGACCGTGGTTTGCCGACCTGCTGGGTCTCTCCAAGACGGTTCCGTGGAAGATTCCGCCAGACAGGATATCACTCAGTCAGGGAACCATTCTACATCCGGATCCCCAGTGGCTGCAGCTAGCCGTCTGGCACTTGAGCGCGACTTTTTGTCGAGACAATCTTGCTCTGTAATGGTCATTGAAGTTATACAGGCATCCCGTCGCCCGTCCACGAATCGCATCTATGAGGCAACGTGGAAAAACTTTTGTGTTTGGTGCGACAAACATAAGTTGTCTCTCTCACGACTCAATATTCCTAATATTTTGGAATATTTGTCGTACGGCTTGGACAAAGGTTTGGCCCCTAATACCTTACGTAGGCAACTAGCGGCGCTCTCTACTGTTCTCGCCTGGGAACACGGAGGGTCGTTAGCTCAACACTCGCTGCTACGCTCCTTTCTTAAGGGGGCAGCTAACATCAGGCCACCGACAGTACACCGATATCCTTCCTGGGAGTTGCCCCGGGTTCTTAGGGCTCTAACAAGGGCGCCCTTCGAACCATTAGCATCGTGCGATATGACTAACCTGTCACACAAGGTAGCCTTCTTAGTGGCCATCACGTCGGCTCGACGTATATCAGAGTTGGCGGCACTGTCGGTCCGTAAGGATCTGTGCATTTTCCGCCCGGACCGTGTGGTTCTCCGTCTGGACCCTACCTTTGTCCCAAAGGTGAATTCGCTCTTTCATAGGAGCCAGGAGGTTGTCCTACCGGACTTTTGCCCTAGGCCAACGTGTACCTTGGAACGGCAATGACATTGCTTAGATGTCCGCAGGGCGCTCCGTTACTATATTGCACGGACAGCGGATTTCCGCACATCAGAAGCCCTGTTTGTCTCCTTTCACCCCTCTTCCAAGGGTAGGAAGGTTTCCTCTTCCACCATTGGCAGGTGGATTAGGGCGTGCATCACCGAGGCATATAGAGCGGAGTCATTGCCGGTTCCACAAGGGGTCACAGCGCACTCCACACGGAGTGCCTCTACATCTGCGGCTTGGAACACTCAAGCGACCATCGAGGAGGTTTGTAGAGCGGCCACATGGTCCACTCTATCTCCTTTTATTCGACACTACAAGGTCGATAAATTTGCCTCGGCGGAGGCCTCATTTGGTAGGAGGGTCCTCCAGCAAGTAGTATGCCAAAGTGCCACACCGGACCAGTCTGTTTCCCTCCCTCAGGGACAGTAGGCTTTGGTATGTCCCATGGGTGGATCCTCCATCTCCAGTGCTGGAGAAGGGGCGTTGTCTTACCTGAACGCCTTTTCTCAGCACGGAGATGGAGGATCCACCTCCCTCCCTCTTTATAGAATGTTATTCAGCATTTTATGTATTTAGTTTATGAGCCAGTACGTCATCGATCAGTCAAGGGCTACGCTCGCATCAAGACTGGGCATAGGTCCAGGGACAGGGCGTGACAACTTTGGCTGACTTGATCTGATTGGGCAGGAATACAGTCTCAACCCATGGGTGGATCCTCCATCTCTGTGCTAAGAAAAGGCGTTCAGGTAAGACAACGCCCCTTCTCATCTGCTGGTCATCGAAAGAAGCTGTTGCTCATCTTCCTCCTTTTGGTACCTCAGATGGGCAATTTGACATTTGGCACACTTTAGGTCTGTAGAGATTGAGTTTTTTGGAATGTAAAGTGACAGCCTAAATATGGCTCTTTTACATGTTGGTACTTTCTTTGTTGATCTGCTTTTAGGAGGGGATACATTTTCTCTAAATGCTGTTCAATTCATTTATATGAGAATAAAAAAAAGTATCAGATTTGCAATTATGAAAATGTACATGCACCTTGTTTTCATTCAATCTTAAAGTAGACTGGAAAGTAAAGGCATATATGCCTTTATTGTTTTGGAATGCTGTATGTGCCACTATTGGTGTTATCAAATAGACAAAGTTTTTGAGGTCTACCAATCTTAATACATTTCCTTTAAAAATCCTGCACTTTTTATTAATGCAGGGTTAACTTTTTGGACCACTAATAGTATTTGAGCTCAAATTAGTACTGTTCTAATCTTTTAATAAATTTCACACCTAAGACTAGAATACCTTTTAATTGAACTGTTTCCATTTGTGCCTGCCCAAATTCTAAACTTATCATCACCATTTTAGCAGTTTGTATTTGCAATTTCCTGCTGCATTTGAATTTTTTTGTTATTTTTTTTAGCAATATATGTGAAAGAAAGGTAAAAATGCATATTATAAATAAAATACATGCATTCTCTAAATATAGGAAAGCATGCAGAAAAATATGCAACTTTACATCTTAATGTAGCTAAAAAGGATGAATATGTTCAGTAGGTAATATATGGAAAAAGCTGAGGAAGAAGGCAAGTTGTACAACCCAGAACTCCCCTTGAATCCAAACATCTTACATAGGGTACATCATTTATGGTAGTTAAGCTTGAATCCTATTTTAGTTATTTTAAAAAAAATTGTGATGAAAGGTAAGACTCATAATCAAATCAGGCTTTATTGCCTAATCATATGTAAAATAAGTTGTAGAAAACCATCAGCTAATACTAATTTTGTGATTTAATAGGATATATTAGACTGGGAGTTATTTAAATTGTACATCTTCTTTAACTGAAATTATGCTAAGAATGGCTTAGATGATTATAATGTTAAATTGTTTTGGACCATATACACACATGAATACACTATTAAATTTTCATTCTGATTTCTAATTGTCAGAAAAGAAGAGGAAACATAGAAACAAAGTGCTCTTCACAGTCAATATTCATTTCCATCAAAGGAGAAGAAAGTGAAATCTTTTGCAGAAAAAATCCTTATTTCTGCTATATTGCAAAATTGATTATATGTTATTATAATTATTGTAAAAATAGAATAGAACTTTTTCCTTGAGTTTTCTTTGGGTAATACCAGGAATTAACAATAATGGAAACTTATTAAATTGTGACTTAATACAAGATTCTAATTCATTATGAATACCTGACATTTTAGTGAGATTTTTTTTTATTTTCTGCTTAAATAAATCTTCTTGAAATTAAGGCATCATTTTCATCACCAAAGAGTCACTTTGAAAAATAATAAAATAATATATAATTCTCAGCTATGGGATTTTTTTTGTAAAAGGGTCTCTGCACCATTGGATAATAGGTCCCATGGTAGTAAAGAGCCATTTTTCATTTTGTCCTTGTTTAATCTCTGAGTTTCCACTGTATAATGCTGGTTGTGAAAGGTATCTAATTACGGATATATCTCTCGGTGCTTCTTTTTGATAATACATCATTCCACATTAACTGAACATTACATTTTAAAATATTCCCCTGTTGGAATATTCCCACAAGTACAATTTTTAAATCTTTCTAATTTTTAAATCCTGGAATTGATTTTACTATCCAGAAGTTTTTAAATACAGGGAACTGTTGAGAAATAGCACAATACTGTTCTAATCTAATTCAGACTCCACAATGTCATTCTGCTGGATAGCCTTGATCTACTTAGTTTTTAAGTGCTGTCCTGCTACTAGCAAATATAAAAAAGTCAAAAGGGCAACATTTGCAGGCTTCAGAGACCAACTGAAATTAAAAAAAAAGTAATGGGTGTTTGCAATAATAGTACTGGCAGCGTCCTTGAGTTGCATAGCACAAGACATAAAGATTAATAACAGAAATTGATGTATAGCATAAGAGTGTCTTTGTAGTTGTCCTTTGTCATTTTGTTATTGATAATAGTATGAATATGTTTTTTACTTTTATATGCCCCATTTTTGTAATAGGGGATGGAGTACTAGATCTCTCTACGAAGAAAACAAACTTGGAACAGTCACAGTATGATGGATCGTGTTCTGAAAATTCATTATCTGGGTAAGCATATTAAGCATTACTCTGCTTTATTTTAAAGGGAGTAGGTGGAAGTAAGACTTAAATGTGAAGATTTATTTTGGAATTGACTTTTATAAAATGTATGTTGACACACTCTTCTTTGCTTATGCCAGGGTTTCACTCATAATTGTATGTTTGTGTATAATTCATTTAATTCATTTTATGTTTTTCACTTTTTTCTGTTAAAGAAAAGTTATCAGAACAATCACCAAACTTTAGTTCATGTTCCTAAAAATAAAATAAAATGCTTATGTACATAATGCAATTAGGAAATTAAGTAATCGAATTAAATCTATTTGATATGAGTTTAAACCTTTCCCATTGGAAAAAGAAAAATATTTTACATTTTAATAGATTGTGGATGTTAGAAAAAAATTAAAGCAAATTATAATTTTAGTGCCCCAAAAAGAGTGCTCTTGCATTTTTATTTTACTATGGTATATGATGTCATGCTACTGAGATACCATTTATGAATGATTAATGTGCTGCTGTAATAAATATTTACTGAAATTACATTGAAGTAACATGTTATAATTCTGGCATCTTTCCAGTCATAACAGTCACTTATCATTTGTGTAATAGAATTATTCCTTTGGGGAAAAACCCCCAGAAAAACTGCTTGCATTGCATATCTTTCTATTTTCCACTTCCCTACTAGTCACACACACTTCTAACTTTACTAGAAATTAGAAATAGTATTTAGGACTTTTAATTGCATTTTTTTTTAAAAAAAAACTGGATGTGTTAAGGTTCTTTTTAATAGTTATAAACAACGTTTCTATAAGGGGGTTGACTCTTTTATTACTTGTTTAGCGGTAACGTCACGTTTCTACTAACAAAACTCCTTTAGGATGGGGACATTCAATGGATGTTAGATTGTGAAAAGAGAAGTTTTAAGTGTTACTCTGCGAGCATCTGTCAAAAGGGAATTGAAAACAGATAACAAAGTTATCAAATCCTGAGCTAGGATTTAAAGTTCTTGGAAGGGCTGCTCTAGAAACTGGGCTATCATTTTCTCACATGGTCCTACCAGAACTCTAACTTTTGCTATGGTAATCAATAGCTCCCACAACTCAAGGCCTTAAAAGTGTCAGAAGCAGTGATGTTACCTAAGCAAGGAGTGTAATAAAGGAGTGGACCCTTCCCTTCCATAGCTGTGTGAGAGTCTCTCATGCATCAGTTCACCATCGTTTCATTCCATCCATCCAGGAGACTCCACAGAAACAGAGAGGACTTTGTGGAAAGAAGTGCTGAGTTTGCAGATGGTTTGCTCTCAAAAGCCTTGAAAGACGTTCAGTCCGGAGCACTGGACATTAATAAAGCAGGCATCCTTTATGGCATACCTCAAAAAACTTTACTTCTCCACTTAGAAGCCTTACCAGCAGGAAACCCTGCGCTTTTTAAAAACAAAACTCGAGATTTCAAGGACACCTGTTCTTACAAGGACAGTCAAGAGCCTTGTGCCGTGCTGCAAAAAGTAGCCTTGTGGGCAAAAGCTCAAGCAGAGCGCATAGAAAAAAATAAACTTAGTCTACTTGAAACCTCAGAATTAAGATTCCCAACAGCTTCCAATTACCTCCACCAGTTAACTTTACAAAGAATGGTCGCTCAGTTTAAAGAAAAAAATGAAAGTGTACAGTATGAAATGTCAGCTCCAGCTGTGCAATTAAAAATTCCTCAGCTGAGGATCAGTGCTGTTCCTAAACAGCATGAGAATGCTGGACTTCTGGATGTCATATACCATGTTTCCAAAACCTCATCAGTCTTAGAAGGATCAGCCCTTCAAAAACTGAAAACTATATTCCCCAAACAGAGCAAAGTGGAATGTTCTGCATCTGTAACTCCTTCAAGTCTGGACACCTATTTTCTGCATGGGGACCTCTCTCCTTTGTGTCTTAATACTAAGAACGGCATTGTTGATGGCACCTCCGAATCCACAGAAGACGGCTTAGACCGTAAGGATAATAAACAACCAAGGAAAAAACGTGGTCGCTACCGGCAATATGATCATGAAATAATGGAGGAAGCTATTGCAATGGTAATGAGCGGGAAAATGAGTGTTTCCAAAGCACAAGGGATCTATGGGGTACCTCACAGCACTTTAGAATACAAAGTTAAAGAGAGATCTGGAACTCTGAAGACACCTCCGAAGAAGAAGCTCCGATTACCAGACACTGGGCTGTTTAATATCACAGATTCAGGGACTGGCACCTGCAAAAACAGCAGCAAGCCTATGTAGTTTAATTTGTTAGAAACTCTGTATTTGTGTATGTGTGTGTGTGTGTATGTGTGCGTGCGTGCGCGCACGCGTGTGTGTGTGCGCAGGTGTAAGCATATATGCGGGAGAAACAAATGTTCACTTAGAAGAAATGAAATTTTGCAGTTCAGAAACCACATACATGCCTTTTTGAAGAACAATTTTATTCAGGGTTTTCACTGTGGACAATATGATAGAATTGATCACAATTGTGATAGTTTGTATTTAATATAATCCTTGTACAAATAAGTGAAAAGAATTCAGGTTTTATTTAGTTGTCAGCATAAAATGTTGGGAACGTCTATTTGTCATGTGAAATACTACTTTTTAATGATGAAGATTGACCCTAGCCATTCAGTAATCCATCATATTAAGGAAATACATGATTTGTGCTTTTAGGGCATTTATCCTCAAAATATTTTCAGTAGTTGCTCAGAACTGAAAATAAGCAAATCAAGGGAAGAGGACAGTTCTAGTTTCTTACTATGGAAACTGATATGAAGTATTAGTTAAAACCAGACAATGGAAAAGAAAGTACATTAGAGCCTAACATTGATATAAAATAAATATTTCATTTTTAAAAGTGTGTTAGCAACAAAACTGGGTTATTAAAATGTTATTGTTGGTTTAGCAAGAAATTGGTGTTTACAAAATATATGCTTGTGAAAACTGACTAATTTAGTTGTAGCTATAGAATAACTATTAAATGAGATGGAATACTAAAGGCATACATAAACTGGTTTTCCTTTAGTATGGAAAATAAGCTAACTTATAAAGATTGAAGAGGAAAGTTGGAATGCATAGTAGAGCATGTTTCATAATGTGCACAGAATGAGCTTGAAAATGGTTATATTGATTTAAGTGTGCTGGTAGTTGGTTTTATGACTACTTACATTTATTTTAAGGATTGGTTAACACTCCTACTGAAAAACCTCATGATAACAGTAACGTTTTTGCTGCTGTGACATTTCAAACCTTTTTCAGTTTATCAAAATGAATATCAGGTTTTCATTTTGGTGAGCCGATACATCATCATTTTGCTAATAACCAAATCTTGCAGTTCAGGGTCTTAATAGAATTACCGATTTAAAAAACAGTAACAACTGTTTTGAACTTTCAGTACTGGAATATATATATATATATATGTATATGTATGTATATGTATATGTATGTATATGTATATGTATGTATATATGTATGTATATGTATATAAAACCTCAGAGGACAGTTATTTATATTACAGTTTTTGAATGATCTTCAGATCAGGAATGATCCTTCTCACAGAGAAAATCCAGTAGGGTACAGAAAGAAATGTGCTCTCCTTAGAAATGTGCTTACAGACTCTGAGCTTCAAAGGGATTAAAAGATTTGCATGATTTTCTTGTATGCCTAGGCAATTGCACTTCTTACTAAAATTATATAAGTTCTGACATTTGTGTTATCTTTATCAAATATCTATCAGGGTGGTAGGAAATTCAAAAAATTGCAGTTACTGACTGATTGATTAATTGATCGATTAATCACATGCCTCAGTGCATCTTTAGTTAGGGAGCAAAGGGAAGAATAAATTTCTGTGGAGCTCTACAGCAGTTTCATTGTGTAAGCAATTGCTTACTAGAAGGATCATACTCATTTAATTTTATATATTACATAACTTTGTCCTTTCCTACCATTTCTGTATATGAATGAAGACATCAATTTTTCATTGAAAAAACTAGATTTTTATGGGAAAGATTAATATTTCCAAAAGTGTTCTTTTTCCCATATATGGATGACTAAATATGTTTAACTTACACAATATAAGAGTTCATTCTTTAAATTCTGTGAATTATACCGTCTACAGTATATTCACATTCAACTTGGTAATTTCAGAATAAACTAGGAAGGGATTTGACCCCTAATAATTGGGGTTACTTACAGAATAAAAGCAACACAACCATGTAATCAGTTCATTGAGAATTTAGATGATCTGTGCTGAATTTTCTTCAGCTCAACTGCATGGGAAACAAGCTCAAAAATTAAAAGTCATACCACAGATGAGATTAACATTTGTCAAGTCATCTAAGAACTAAGCCATATATTCATCAGGATTAAGATTATTCATTAATAATATATTTCCCCAATAGAAAATAAGATTTCAGGTTTATTTGGAGGACTGCTAGGACCTATGATTCATTGCTTATATAGGCACTTGGGACACAAAGCTTTTACATCCAACCTCCTGTTACAACTCTTTACTTTCCCCCAGGTTTATTCCTGAAGGTTATGAGATAAGGATAGGATGAGCAGGAAAGGAAGAAGAATACACCCATTCAAGAGTGGGACTTGTTTGTTCCCAGCCTGTTTTTTAAATGTTTTAGACAATATTAAATTCATGTCTATATCAAAGACAAATTGCAGTACTCTTTTAATATCATTTAAATGGTGTCCTGACCAAAAAGTAACAGGATTCATAAAATCAGGGATCATTTTGCTATTGACTTTAACAGTGGTAGTTTTGTATGTAATATTATAATTAATTTTCAGCATTTTCGTACTTGTATTTATTTTTGGCCAGAAATAGTATATTAAAATATTTTTTGATAGTTTGTAGATAATGTTCAACCTGTAAGTTTTAAAAAGAAATGTTAATTATTTCTAATGAATAGGCTGAACCTTTGATTATAAAACTGACGAAAGGCAGGGAAATACATAAACTCCCCCTCATCCACCCCAATGTATCCATTCTAAAGGCTATTTAAATTATAATTTTAAAGTACTTTTCAAATTCAGTTACCAGTCGTTACTTAGAAATCGACAAGTGTCTGAAAATTCATATTTCAGTAGACTTTTAAATGAAGGTGAAAGCAGGCTTTCTTGCTTTCTACTTATTTGAATGTTTCTCAAGTATTTTATATTAAAAAAGAAAAAAACAGTGCCTCTGTTTTTAGAACTGTTCAGTAAATTGTTTAAACCATTTCTGGTAGCTAATGACTATTTTATATTAAATTAAATTGTATAATAACTTTAGTGAGACTGATTTTTTTTAGTTGTTTACAGTACAAATACCTGTATTTGTGTTTTGTTTTTGTTTTAAATTGCAGTATTTCCATTGTTGCAGTAATTTAGTAAAACTCTGTGGCTGCCTTGATTTTTGACAGATTTTGTTAATAACTGATATCTAGGCAATTAGTTCTATTTATGCATAAATCAATTGCACTATAATTCATGAATTATTTATTACAATCTTTTCTAATGAATTCCATGTATTTGTCTTGTGTTGTACATGTACTGTAATTCTGTTTCCTCTTTGTGTTGTTATATTTCCAGATCTGATTGTATGAATTTGTTAATGTGTTTCTATGTTGTAATTTTTAGTAAAGCACTTCAATGCTTTTGCACATAAATTTACAACACTGATGTGTGATTGATTGGTCATTCACTAAAAGAAAAATGCTTCATGTTGGCTTACTTGGTTTACTCTCTGGGCATAATTTTATTGGTAAAATGGCAGTGCAAACTGAAACATAAAGCAGGCACATTGGACGCCAGGAAAGATACTTAATAGATAAAGCGCTGCTCTTTTGCACATCCATACATTTCTTTGTGCAATAAGACTTAATAATTGTGCCCTTGGTTTGTTAGGTTTAAGGAATTGAATTGTAGCATTATAATTAAATTATGTTTGTCAATTTTCATTTGCAAACTGCATAGTTCAATTGAGACAGTTTCTAGGACTTCAGAATTATGTGACTGATGCTAGAAAATATATTAATAAACATATTCTATTTAATAACTTTACAATTTTCTATTATCATACAGGAGAGGAAAAGATTACAAAGTTTGAACTGATGGTACATACAGTATATACTATAGTATATGCATGTCTGCTAAATGTGTGCACTGAGGATCAGCAAGTAAAACTTAATAAAGATTGTGAAGGGACAGATCTCGAGTTACTGAAGAGATATAAAGATCACTTTCCATACTAAATGCTTGCATACTGTGTGAACAGGGTTATTCATACATATAGTTATACATGCAGAGTTAAGAGCAAGATTTATCATTTTTGCCTACAGTGTATTTACTAAATAGTTTCATCAGCCCTGCTTTGCAGGACTCTTTATGGTCAGTACTTCCATGCAAAGAAACTTCCATACTTTGTAGACAAAGTCGCCCTTTGAAGGATCACATCATTCAGCCATCTAAATGCCTTTGAATCTCAGATTAGCAGTGACTCAACCTAATGGGTAATATGATTTTACACAGATTTCCAGAGACATGGTATTGCTGTTGCATTCTATTAATTGGTTTCTTCTGAAAGGCAGGAATCAAAGCAATCATTTCTTCAACTATTTAACCAGAAACCTTGATATGTTACTATCATAGTTGTAATTTTGGAGTAGATTTCACTTTATTGCTGGGAAAGCTGTGGGTGAAGTTATTCTGTAGATTAGAACTATGCTGTGCAACTTCTGAGAGGAAGGTGATACTTGTATAATACAAATATATATATGAGGCATATTAGGTCAATACTCCCCCTCCCCTTGAATCTTATGTAGTTAGAGCTGTAATTACTAAATCTAGAAGATTAGTACTGTAATACAAATAGTGTGTCATGTTCAGAGTTTGGTGATCTGTTTGAAATACATTACTTTTCTGAAACAGAATTGTATATTGCTACATTTAAGAGTATTAATAAGACATTAATATTTGAGGCTGCATTGTGCAATTTTTCCTCCTTAAATCAGTATTTACTTTTTGTTGTGAACAGTTAACTTTTCAGTTTGAATTAATGACTTGGTAAGTAGTAACAATTTTTAATATTTTGTAGTTGAAATATTTCAAGCAGTAGGTGTTGTAGGTAAATTCTTAGTTATATCTAACTTTATTGATTTATTTCTAGACGGAGACACATTTATACACATAGTGTGTGTGTGTGTGTGTGTGTGTGTGTAAATCACTTTGTGTATATAGTTTTGTAAACTAAAATATATACAGATAAAAATATATCTGCCATCTGAAAGCCACTATAATAATCAACAAAATAAAGCTCTTTGTATAGTTTGGTTTATAACCCCACCTATATATTATATATTAGTTTGTTAACTTTATCCCTAAAGGTCCTGGGAAGCCCACTTGGGTTAAATTCCAGTTATACACAAGAAAAGAAAGACAGGGAAATAAAAACTTGAAAAGAAATGATTATCTGAGAAGATAACCTTCAATTAAAAAGAAATCAATCAAGTTAAGCAAATAGGTAGATCAAGTTAAGCACATTTTAATTTTCATTAATGTAGTAAGAGAATTAAATATAAAATGCAGGGGTCCCCAACCCACAGTCCATGGACCAGTATTGGGCTGTGGCATGCCAGCTACTGGGCCGCACAAACAAGCAAAACCCCATCAGTGGGATGCAGGTGGCACACAAAACCACACACCCCCTGGTCCATGGAAAAAAACTCCACATAACCAGTCCCTGGTGCCCAAAAGGTTGGGGACCTCTGTACTAATGTACTAATTACATTCATAAAAAGGAAGTGGGTTTTTATACCATTGGACCTTTCATAGAAAAGCTTCAAAATGACAGTTTGTCTATGTACTCCTCCCTAATCCTAAATATCATTATTAAAAATAAGGGGCTACTCAACAAACTGTTAGTCTCCTCCATAAATATGACACTTAAGTGTCATGTATAGCTCAAAATGTACTTTTAGGATACGTGGCATTTCTTATTTTAAAGTGGAGTTTACATGGAAGCAATCTGAGTCCTTGCTGATTTCAATATAATTTGCATATGATTAAAATATAGGATCACAACCATAATGTCTTTTTATATAGTTTGTAGAATTTTAAAAAGTTTTATTTCTTTAATTGCTCTTGAAATAGTAAACAGGATGCTACTGAATGATTACATGGGAAAAACACATCTTGCTAAACTTTTTTGTTAACTTTTTTTACAAAGTGCATTGAGTGGAAGCGTAACATTTTTATAAGTATAACATTTTTATAAGCTTTGAATGATACCATATTTTCATTAGGTTTTATATGTTCCATATTTAATTGTAATTTACTTTTTGTTTCGATCTGCTTTATGTTTTCAGTTCAAGTACAGCTGCTGGTGCAAAACTAGAGGAAACAACTAAATTGGAAACGGGAAACTCTACTCTAAACAAGGTGTTGGCTTCCTTATGCTCATATCATTGGCATCAGACTTTAGCCATGTTGAAATTTTTCATCCAAGAATCATGTTATTCAGGTTGCAGTAGTCAACTGCCTTATCCTAAATATTCTGAGAGAGAGGAAGATGAGGTTCATATTCCAGGCTTCAGTTGTGATGACAACATGCTGATGAAAAGGTGCAGTTCACAAAATGTAAGACCAAATAAGGATTTATTGACATACCACTCAATGGCTCCTGGGTATGTTAACACAGTGATGAACAAAGAAAATTCTCTACTTTGCCATCTTCATGGGTGTTGTCCCAAACAACTACAACTGTGTAAGATCCATTCTACCCAGGCAGAGTTGTATACATACCTCTTTTCAAGAGGGCAAAAAATTAATAGGGATAGCCAAGGCCGCAGCCCTTCACCACCTCCATTGTCTCCTGTGGAAGCTGATGGGTGCAATTCTCCAAAGGAATTGGCTGAAGATAACAGACCTGGAAAAACCTGTAACCAACCTCCCTTACTGTTTCCCGCTGAACACGGGGAGAAAGATCAAACATATCTTGCAGAATTGCCCAATAACCTGCAGGAAGGCATTGTATGTGTGAATCAAGAAAATAGCCTCACAATTTCTGATAAGCTTGAAAAGGTTGAAAATGCTGATGCGTTTCAGGATTTAATGTATCGAATCAATGAGAAGTTGAAATCAATAGAAACTACTGATACAGAAATATTGGCAAAATTACCTAAGAGCGATGGAAGAACACAAACCGATTCTAAATTACGGAACTTCATTACATCTCTTTTACATGATGCTAAGGCAAATGATTATAATTTTATAGAATTACTGAATCAACATGATAAGCAAGTGGAAAATAAAATTATCCAAACAAGATTTCGTAAACGACAAGAAACTTTGTTTGCAATGCATAGTTCTCCCAATTCATGTCTATTTAGACGAAAGTCTTTGCAAATCAAAAGAGAGTTGGCTAGCCTTGATGAAACTTTCTTAAGAAAGAAGTCAAATTCACAGAGAAAAGTTAAAAAATATACAAAAAATGACAAATACCTTACATTAAAACAGCTTGATTTGCAAGGCTATGAAAATAAAGATGGGAGATTTTCTTCTACTAAGTCAAAGCTTTTGCCACTAGGTCAAGAGGAAACAATAGAACTACCTCTCCTCAGCTCACAAACCAATTCTGATTTTATAACATTTTCAGCAAACAGCTCTACAACCGCTCAAACAGTTTCCTCTAAAACACAATGTGGAATTAAACTACATGTGGAACCAGCTGGTGTGAAAGGAGATTATGATAGAGGCCTGGAGAGGACCAAACATAATATTTTCTCTCCTAGATGGTGCTCTTTGTATGTAGCAAACAATTTTTTATTAAGGAAAAACATAAAATCAAAATCTGTGGCTAGCATAGAAGGGGATAAAATTCTCAAAGATTTTCAAGTTAAGTCATGTAGCAATGAAAATATAAATAAGATTATGCAGAAAACCAATCTACATGTTGTTGTAAAGCGTTTGGAAGATACAATAAATATGGCTCAAAAGGCCACACAGCCCATGTGTAATGGTTATAAAATATTGGGCAAAATAAAAGACCTTCAAAATTCTGATGCCAACAATAAATCTAAAAGTGGCCTTCTTATTAGCATGAATGAAACTGGAAGTAAGGGACAATATGTGTTATCACAAAGTCTTTTAACAGGTAGAAATAGCAACAAAAATGATTGTGTGCCAAAAATAGAAAATATATCTTGTGAAGAAAAATATGAAAGACTTTTGAAACCCTCAATTTTAGATTCAAGCATGTTGACCTTAAATGAGGAATCCCAAGGAAATTTGCATCTGGGGGATAATTCATCAACATTGAATTACACTAGCCCTATAAAACTTATGTTCCTTTCTAAGATTAATAGCAGTGAAGGAGTCAAATACACACTAACCTCTGTAAATGATTCATCCAAATTAAACATAGATCTTTATTCTCTTCAGGAGAAAACAAACAAGCTGTTGGCAAAACAGTTGGAGGCAAAGGATTCTGATGAAAAAGGTTCTATTGATAAATGCAGCTATAATGAAAATACAAATAAAAATAAAATGAGAACTGGTTTTCCTACAATAGTTGCCACTGAAACCAATCCTAAGCCTGTGGAACAAGACAACAGTGGATCCTCCCTGAAAAGAAAACCTGGGAGACCCAAAAAAATTGGTCCTCAGGTTGTAAAACAAATTAAGCGTCCAATTGGACGACCTCCCAAACCAAAAGCTGATGTGAGTAATAATGGTAGTTATAGGAAGGACTCCATTGGTGTTGCAAAAAATGCCAACTCTAACACAGAATGCCTAGAGGAAGAGAACATTTACAAAAATATTACAGTAACTGTTATTTTTGGAAGGTCTCGAAGGATTAAGAGGTATGTTTCAGAAGGTAACCTAAATATAGTTAAAACTGTATCAGGACCTCACAGCTACTGCAGTGTTATATGTGACCCTGATCAAATAATACTGAGCTCAGATGCTAGGAACAATTTGCCAAAAACTAAAAATATGCAATATTCTACAACAGAAAAGACCTCTACATCTGACTATGAGGATGTTAGACCACTAGAAAGCAGCCCTGTGCTGCCATCCCATTGCAGCAATATGAGACGAAACCAAAAGCCTTTAAATATAATTAGAAAACCTGGTAGGCCAGCAAAAGTAAAAATATCTGGCATATCAGTGACTGTTAATCAGATTTCATCTCAGGAAAGAAAAGTGTGTATCAACAGCTGCCTGCCTCCCTTAGAACAAGAAGCTGTGTCAGAAAGAAATGAATCATCTAAGAAGGATGCTAAGCAATGCAATAAAACAGATGATTTTAAAAGCCTTTGCAATGAAACAGGGAATTTTTCACCCAAGACTATTATTGCTTCAAAAAGGTCTGAAACTCATTTGAGACACTCTCTTAGAAGACCATCATTGCCTTTTGTACATTCATCAGCATCTTCTAGCTCATTTTCTTGTAAACGTGCCTTTTTGAATAAACCATGTAAACTCTGCTTGAGAAATGGTAAAGATCACAAAATCAAGCATTCAAAAATGCCACCCATGCATACCTCAATAAGTATAAGGGCAGATGAAGCCAAAAGTAGTTCTGAGAATAGTAAACTCAGATCCATTGGTGAAATGACTTTGAATCCCATAATTTCATCCAATTCCCTTAGATGGTGGGATCCTTCTATTTCTAATGATTCTTTGTTAAAAGAACTAAACAGTAGATATGACCAGATAACTAAGACTTGGTTGCATGTGAATGGAGAAGAATATGAGAAATGGTCGTATAATGGAGCATGCCATATTGAACAAGACAGTAGCATTGAAGTATCAAATCCTTTGGACTCCTGCATTTTGGGACTAGAAAATTCACCTATAAGAATGCTGTTCCAGAAAAAATGCAGTATAGATGACCTATGTGCATGGTTTATGCAAACAACAGAAACACAATCACTATCACTAGTCAGAAAAGCAAATGCTCGTAATCCTTTTGAAGTAATTAGTACAAGGCAATTCAAAATGGGAACAAGACAATATGATTGTAATACTAGTCCTTTGAGAAAGCACTTTAAAAAATTTGCACTGTCTACACCTTCAAAATCAACAGGAAAGTTGCAGCTTTTACATAAAATTGTCAGATCTCAAGTCTTAAGCAGGGAGCATAGCTTCACCTTAGCTAAATTGAGAACCAAATTTGAGAACTTGCAACATGATCGTTGGCGACAAGTGAAAAAACTGTATAATCATGGAACATCTGACTGGAAATCAAAAAAGAAAAACTTGCGATTTTTCTGCCAAAGTCAGTGTTTGACTAATGCAAGCAGGAAACTTAACAAAATATGTACAAGCCTTGAGAATGACCCAGTAGAAACTCAACCAACAACTTTGTTGGAATCTTACAGAATCACTTCAGCAACTGGAAATGAAATCAGAGATGCATTTCTTCAGCAAGATGCACAATTATCTGACCTCAGCACAAAGTGTGACTCAGTCTCAAACTGTAGGCCAAGTAGTAAATCCACATATGGCAATCAGCAAAGTATTGGACAAGCACATGCCCCTAATGAATGTAATGAAGGTACATGGAGAGGGCAAACTTTTAAGGATTGTCGAATATTTTTGAAGAAAATTAATCCGGTGGATAAAAAGCAAGTGTTTAATAAGAACTTTGCCATCTGTACTTCAGAATCTGTGGATCATTGCAACATCCACTGCCCAGAAAAAAATGATTGTCCTTTGAGGTCCCCCTCTGCTCAACAGAGCATGGCTGATAATAATGAAAGGAATGGAGGGAGCAGAAGCAGGTGTTCCAGCTTGATCACTGAAGTCAAGAAGTCAAGCAAACGTGTCGCTTTTGAGGATGGCCGAATGGAGACTCCTAAAAAAATGAAGAAGCGAAAGAAGACACAATGCAAGTTCACTGAGCTGAATAGAAGACAAAGGAATAAGAAGCGGTTATGTAGTACTGGCCAAATATCAAATTGTTACCCAAAATACCACCTGGGTAAGTTTCTTTCATCTCCCTTTCATCCCTTGACAAAATTCTGTTAACTTTACATGCACGTGAAATAATACAAAAAAAAAGCTAAATATAGGAAAATAGATTTAACAAAACCAGGGCAATAGTCTTTAAAACTTCCCATTGCTAATCATACTATCACATTAAATAGTGTTTTCAAAATATTTCTGTTCATTTTTATGAATACCTTATTCTGAATTGAGTCCAGAAAAAGTCATGCCAGAAAACTTGAAAACATCTGAATGGGTCTCATTCACCCCAAGCGTTATTTGAGGGGGTAGACTAGCCTTCTTTTCCGTCTCAATTGTCTGGGAGGGGGTTACACAGTTAATTATTCCAATAGTGGTCAGTATTATGCAAAAATTACTCCATTCTGCTGATCAGGGAAAGACAATACCACAAGGCTGAAACATTCCTTATTGAATTGCATATTCCTTATATTTTTTGCCTATAATTTAAAAAGAGGGTAAGAAGTAGGCTAAGTGCCATATTGACTGATTATATTGGAAAAATAATAGGCTTTCAAAAATGTGATATGTGTAGATGGGATGGAAGTTCATTAAAAAAAGATAGAGCAAACTTCAAAAACAATATGCCGAACTGGGGAAAGGACTAGTTGTTTTGCAATAAAATTTGCATCTAGCTGTGATTAAATAGAAAATAGAATGTTCTGTCCTGTGTTTTGTTTAATGATGCTATTAAATAAAACAATTTAAAACAGCAGTGCAAAACATCAGGTTGCTTTTGCCCTAAAGAAATGGCAGAAAAGAAATGCTGTATGGCAGGGGTCCTTATTCAGAAAGGGACCACACGAGTGGCTGAAACGTGTGTGCATGCGCACAGCTCAACTTGCATGAGTGGTGGGCAGTCGTGCATGTGCGCACTGGCCCACCGCTCATGTAAGTCAAGCTGTGTGCATTGACCTGCCACTCATGCAAGGGCTGCATGTGCACCAGCCCGCCACTTGCGTGGCCCAGTTCCCTTCTCCTCTCCCCAGCCGGTCTGCCAAGCTACAAAGGTTGGGGACCGTTGCTGTATGGAGTTGATTGCCTTTTCTTTTTCTTTTCAGAAGAGCAGCAGTAGTGTTTAAGCATGCACGGTTGTTAGAGGAGGAGATGGGTATTTCAATTTGGACTCTGTCTTTCAAATACCTTAAATTCAAATCCAATTCAGGATCCCCTGTCAGAACACCGAATGCCCATGGATTTATTTCTAATGTGTACAACAGTTCTCTCATGACTCTCTCTACCTTTTTCAAGGCTAGAATTGTTAGATAGCCACCCAGAGATGGTGCCTCTTTGATTGAAATCCCTGAAGTTTCAACAGGATTCCAGCTCTATCTTGGCCCCATTGTACAACCTGTTCAGCAATAGGAAGTGGGGGGGGGGGGACAAGAGACCAGCATAGGCCCATGTAACTGCTATTCTGCTGACTATATACTTTAAAATGAAGGGAGAGACAAGAGTGATATGGCCAATTAGGCTTCAAAGCTCTCAAACAAAGAGAGCACTTCTGTTAAAAACTGATTAAAAGGTAGTTTAAGACAATATGGTTTGGCAGCGCTTCAGATTTACTCTCCCGGAGGTTTAGACCTTGCAACTTTGGGAGATTGAGTGCTAGGCACTGCACAATCCTATAAAGTCATGCATCTTTCAAACAAACAAATAAATCCTGATAACTTTTTCATAGTTTTTCATTGTTTATTTCAGATTTTTGTTATGTTGTTTTCTCTGTTGTTCAAAGTTTCCAGTACATAAGCATTTACAGAAAATATACCAACACTCAGTGGACAATTCCAAAACCCTGATAAGCCTGCGTTCATTTTGTTTTAAAGCTGCATTATTAAGAGTTCATTTTCCTCTTCCAACAAATCATGAGGAAATGCCCTATTTCAGGGCAGTCTGTACAATGGATTCTTCAATCACAAGTGTAAGTAAACTGCATGAATGTAGCACATAAGAATGTGGTCCAAGTAAGATCATTCAGGCATTACCATATGGAATCCTCTTACCAAATTTTCCAGAAGTATTTCAAGCAGAGAGTTTGTTCTTCCATTTAGTATTTCAAAGCACAGGTGGATTATTTCTCAGAAATACTTCTGTTTTTCATATATTTTTGCTTCCAGGGATTAACAACCACAGGCATAAGGCCTTTTTTTATTATTATTAACAATCTAGAATGTCATTGCATCTTAAATAAATAAGATAGAGCTTGTACATGGCAGATCATAAGAAAACTCCACTGAGTTCAGTGAAATAATTAACTGTGTAATAAGAAGGAATATCTAAATCTCAGCTGGCTTCCTATCCAGCATCCCAGAACCTTTCGCACTGGGAAAAGACCAAAAGGAGAGACACCAGCTTACATGTGCTGTTGGAGGGAACAGCCTGTTCTGCCCTGCAAAAGAAAAGTGGGTCTTGAACCAAGCATAATAGTGCTCACTTTCACCACTGAGTCCCTGGTGCTACATCTCTCCTTCCCTCTCTAAACATCTATATAACTTGTAATTTGAAGAGCAACACTATAGTTGCAGATGGAGCTTCCAATGAAGGACAGAATGACCTTGCTCCTATAGCATTCTTTTAAGGACCCCATAACCTTTACAACCCAATTCTTCATTCCATGAGGCACTGCAGTGCTTATCTTCCAGGAGTTTTATAGACTTCCCCGATCCAAAACTGTTTTTCCAAATTTTCTTGTAAATTAAAAATGGTAACTTAAGTGGCCCTAAATTGCTGGTGGCAAGTCCCATTAGATTTCCTCTCTCTTCCAGCATCCTCTCTAGTTCTCAGCTTCATGAGCTCTTTCAGCATGTCTTCTGTGACATCAGTTGTATTTCTAGGTTCTTGAAGCAACCCGGTCTTGAAGGCTTGCTGCTGCTGTCTGCTCAGTGTTTAGTGGAGAAGTATAAAATTTTACTGTATGATCAGGATATGATTCACCAGTGTTCCTTCTGGGATGGGGTTTCATTGGAGAATAAATGAAATGAATTCACAATGTACAATACTGATTGCAGCCCTAGTAAGAATCTGTTTTTTCTGAAAAAGAATGACTTGTCTTGTGGTTATGGACATAAAACTAAATAGTTCTGTAACATACAAGCATCATTTCTTTTTAATCTACCAGTAGTTTCTCCTATTGAGTTTATATTAGACTATCTGATATCAAGCTTTTCTGTCAATATTTGTTATATTGCTTTGGTGGCTTACTTAAAAGACCAATGCTATTTTAAACTCATTTACTCCACTGTCTTGCTCCAGATTTCCAGCCCAGATATCTGTAGGAAAGTAGTAGCTCCCTTCTGTTCTGCAGCAAACATTATTTAGAAATACAGGTAGTCCGTGACTTACAACAGAATGGAACCTGTCCATCATGAACTTTATTGTGCTTGATAAACAAATCACTGTGGTTGTTAAGTGAACGCTATGTGTGTTTTTGTCAGAAAACAGAAGTGGCAAACTTATTACTCATCCCAAATTCATTTAAAAGCATAAAAGCAGAGGAGAAAATTTTGTTTCTTCAATCTCTCCATTATGAATAACTATCCAACTCTGTGCTTTTCCTTTGCACTTGCTGCTTTTACCTAGCAGTTGTCCTCTCTTGTGCTGTGATTGTGAAGTTTCTTTGAAAACCTGAGGTTATGGATTATCCAGATAACAGAGAGCTGTGTTAAACTTTGAAAGAAAAAGAAGGCTAGAACTTAAGAACCAAGTATGAAAATAAGGAGTTAGCATGTAGTACACTTAATACTGAAAAAAATGCCTCTTTGTGAGAATAGACCTATGGCAGAATTTACACACTTGTGTACTCAGACACACTCTTACATTAGGCAAACCCTTGTGCCTAATATCTGCTTTGCTTGTACCAGCAGCATAGAGTCCCTTACACATATATGTACACAAATGCATGTCATTCATGTTAGTCGGTATTTCTTTTTGCGTCTCATCCTGTTTCATCATTTGCAAAGAGATGGCAGGGATTTTCAGATAGTCTCGGACTTTTTCTAAAATAGTTAGATTTTAGTATTTTATAGAACTGAAAGATTTTTCAAAGACCTTGAGATATCTAAAATTAAATGCTGATTAATTTTTTGCCACTGTAAGAGAAGATGAAAAAAATGTTCTAAACATCTTCCTGAATATGAAATGCAATGCAATATACTTATTGTAATATTCACTGACAATTTGTTATGTAAATTATTTAAAAACTATGAGAATTTACAAAAAGCAAACATGCACAGGGAAACAGCTATGTAGTACCTTTTGTTTATCAGCAAATTCTTGCTTTTTAAGAAGTAAAACAGTAGTTCTGTTCTGCTGGAAGTCAACAAAAATTCAGAATACTTTGGGGGTATCTCCAGGAAAGGGGTTAAAAAAAAATCAAAATCAGAGCCATAACTCTGCAATTGAAGTCTTGCCCTTTAATTGTGGATTGAGATTTCCCATTTTGACTTTTTTTTAACCTCAGACATCTATAGTAAATATACAGCTGGTGTGAGCTTATGAATGTGAATGAAGAAATAAACTGTTCCTTGGTGAAATCTCTTTTGAGTACAGACTAGAAGTGGATATGAAATATGAAAATATGACTGAAGGATTGACTTACATGCATTATATCTCTCAATACCCTCCATTTTTCTTCAACCAATGCTGTGCTTTTTGGTGTTGTCCAAACTAGTGAGTTCTACAGCAGTATTGAGTCACCTTACTGAGTTTCTGGCTTAAACTTGACTTTATGGCTTTGAAGCCTTCTTCCACGCTGGAGCAAACTTCTCCCTTTTGGCAGACATCGTTTCTCTTTATTTGCATTTTTTTGGGTGGGGCGGAGGTAGTAGATTCTTTCTAGAACTGGTAACCTAAACATCAGATTTTGAAAACGGGTGTTAAAAGCTTTTGAGGCCTTGAGTGCTTTAGATCCTATATCAATGGCTTTTGTCTTCCCATTACACTTGCTGCTGTTGCATATTCCCAGAGAATCACTGTTGGCTACTTCACAAGTCCCTTTCAGACATCGTTGGGATACAGTGCCTAAAGTATGGTCCTACTAACAGAAGTAGAGTTGGTTGTCCGAATTGGTTAAAAGAAGTGTTTCCACATGAAACAGCACATATGAAAGACATTTTAAAAACGTTTTAAACCAGCTATAGCTTTCTGCAGTCTTATGCAGCTGTTTGAAAGCTGCTCTGTCTTTGCAGTTGTGTCCCTGCCCATCCAATTTGTTACACTAGGGCAAAAGTTCAGTACTTTTCAGTATTCAAATCAGTCATGACCCAGCCACTTTCCATTTTGATCAGGTCCATCTGCTTGATCCATTTGTCAACAATTGAATGAATGCACCCACTTGACATTAACACTAAAAATTGTCACCATCCACTCTAGTAAAACAATTTCTTGGGGTCATTTCCATTCCATCCAAGTCAAGGCCTTCCTCTTTACCAAGAGTTCCCTATTTTCATAGATTCACTAAACATCAACACCAGAATCATACAGTCACAATCAAACCTACCACTGCCACATTTTAGGCTCAATTTTAGATGCACCTAATATACCTATACTATATCTAACTGAACTCAAGCATGGAAAGGCCCCTGCTTTCTGTCTACCCTAGAATCAAGTGGTCACTGCTATAGTGGTCCCATTTATACAAACTTCCAAAAGGTTTGTCCTTTACCCACCATTGCCTATGGAGGTTCTGGCTACTGATGCCTTCATAGTGGGCAAAAATTCTCCTCCCCCCATTCTGGATAGTTCTTGTAACAGTCATATCAACACACACAAACTCCTTGAGTTTTTCAAGACTGCATTGGAAAGATACACTTTACTTCCAAACTGTACTACCTAGTTAACAAACAGCGTAGTACAAACGTGGCCTCAGTACTGCAACTCATCCTTCAACCATGGAACTGAAATCACTGTTTATCAACAAAGGTATTTTAGGACATCTGTGGGAGGTCCAGAGGGCATCTACAGGCTTCATCTCTCATATATGTGTCCAATATAGTCTAAATATCTCAGGAGTTCCAACAAGGGTGATCAGATGCTACAAAGCCTTCTACATATGAGTTGTGATAGGCTGGAGCTTGATCCTGGAGACTCAATCCTCTAATTGAATACATTTTAATCTTTCTCCTACACTGAAGTAATGGGAACTAACCTTGTCTCATAGCTCTCAATCTGTTTGACAACTCATATGCATGTTCCTTGCTGATTGCAGGTATCTCCCTCTTCAAACACAGAGATAAAAATTAACTTTTACACTGGTGCCTTCCATATTATTTGCTGATACTGACATGGTCATTTTTCTAAGTTGATGACTCCCCCATTTGAGCTTCTGAGCTGCTTGATTCCAGACATTCAACAACTACCCTTCCATGGGTATCATAAAAGATGACCTTTCAGATGAATGAGGAAGTTTTATGCATTACAAGCAGCCCCTTGCCTCTCCTTGACTAAGTATAGAGGCAGATTGATTTTGTGCCCTGATATATCCTTTTTGTCCAAGGTTGTTTTGGCTTTTTTAAAAATCTGCCACAGTAGGCTTTATTCACAGGCTTAGTGGGTCATTTCCTTTGTGAGAACTACCATTTCCTCTAACTTTATGAGAGCTGATCCTTTCCAGGTAAGCAGCAAATTGATCATATTTGTTATTGATTGAGCTGGCAGTAAAGAACTGGTTACTTCTATGAAATTGAGGTTCTTTAAGTGCAATTCAAGGAACCTATTCTTGTACTCACATTGCTCCTCCATGGTCCAGTGGCTCCTGTCAGATTCCACATATGTAAAGGTGTGAAACACTAATGGTACTGATGTGAGTCACATCTAGATATATATGCAAATATGCACAAGGGACCAAGCTTTCACTAAAAAATTCAAAACTTTGGAAGTTTCTGACAAAGTAGGGAAGGCCCAGAGCCCACCAGAAGAATCTCAGTGGCAGGTATATCAATGAGGACAATCAAAGCTGGCAGTACTAATGACATTTGACTTGTCCTTCGTTTGCTGTGAATAAGACCTGTGAAATGATGCAGTGTGCTAAGAGGAATTAGACATGTTGATTTAATGCAGCCTTTGCTGGTTCTTTCTGCCAGGCAGGGCCACATTTATAAGGAAAAAGAAATCACAAATCACTTCTTTGGATTTCCTGCCAAGACCTAATGGCACAAATACATTCCAGAGTTCTTTTTAGAATAACTTCTGACCTTCACATTAAGATTCCATTGGGGAGTGTCACCCCATTTCTACACTTTATGGCATACCCACAGCATTATTCAGCCATGGCTGAGGAATCTGAAATAAAATTAGTGGATCAGAGGAATGTTGTGGACATAATTTACTTGGACTTCAGTAAGGCATTTGATAAAGTAGATCACAATCTACTACTTGACAAGATAGAAAAATGTGGGGTAGACAGCATCACCACCAGATGGATCCGTAGCTGGCTGACCGGCCGTACTCAGCGTGTGGTCCTCAATGGAACCGCATCTACATGGAGGGAAGTGTGTAGTGGGGTGCCCCAGGGCTCTGTTCTGGGCCCAGTGCTTTTCAACATCTTCAGCAACGATTTGGACGAGGGGATAGATGGGGAACTCATCAAATATGCAGATGACACCAAGCTGGCAGGAATAGCCAACACTCCAGAAGACAGGCTTAAGATACAGAAGGATTTGGACAGACTTGAACACTGGGCACTATCTAACAAAATGAAATTCAATGGTGAAAAAAGCAAGGTTCTACATTTAGGCAAGAAAAACCAAATGCACAGGTATAATATAGGGGGTACCTTGCTCAATAGTAGTAACTGTGAGAGGGACCTCGGAGTCCTAGTGGACAATCATTTAAATATGAGCCAGCAGTGTGCTGCAGCTACCAACACTGGAAGTTTTTAAGAAGAGACTCGACAGCCATTTGTCCGAAAAGGTATAGAGTTTCCTGCCTGAGCAGGGGGTTGGACTAGATGACCTCCAAGGTCCCTTCCAACTTTACTATTATTATTATTATTATTATTATTATTATTATTATTATTATTATTATTATTATATCTTCATTTCTGTAAATGGCACTGTTCTGTCCCAGTGATTGAGTACTGCTCAATCGCTTACTCATGAGGAAAACCCTTTTTCATTGAACAAGACAGGACTTTGTAAGAAAAAAACTCCTTTTATTTTAACACAGCTTTTATGGAACAAACTCCAACCAGTCCTTTAGCTGCTGAAACAAACAAGATCAGTCTCTGAGTTAGTTCTGAGCTGGAATGCTCAAGGTTCAAGTCACTCATACATACAGAAATTCAACAAATGTGGTTAAATGTCCAAAAATCCTGAGGCAAGAAATCCAACAATAGAAGCACAATGCTCTAGCATGAACCTTCAGCAACTTGCACCTCCCACACCTCTCCTCTTTATAGTCCAGCCAGGGCGTGGCTTCTTAGTGATTTACTTTGCCTATGGAGTCGTCCCACTGTCCTCCATTGTCTTGCTCTCTCTGTACACCTATGCATCCAGGACTGGCCCCAGCTGTTCTTCCTCATTGATTAGTTCTGGCCCCCAAAACAGCTGTGTCTCTGCCTGAGCGTGAGTAGATGGGCCAGGCTCCGCATCTGGCTCTGAGTCTTCCTGCTCCTCAGAGCCTTCCACAGACTCCAATGTGAACCCAGGCATCTCCTCCTCCGATTCCTTGGATTTGGCTACTGGATCCGCTGGCAGGCGAGGAATCACAACACTATCCGTCATCACAGGACCCTTCCCCCGGGTCTGATAGGCCGGATGTGGCTGTGAAGGGAACTGTTCGTGGAACGCCATCACCAAGGCAGAAGCATGCACAGTGGTTGCGTCCTCCCAGGTGAACTACTTCAGTCCATAGCCCTTCCACTTAATCAAATACTGGAATCAGCCTTTTAGCCAATGGGAGTCATGAAAACTGGTGACCTCATACTCGGGACCGCCATCTCCATCACTGTTCTGGTGGGGGATGTTCTGGTTGGAGTGGACAAGCCGGTTATTCTGGGACCAAGAGGGACTGGTGAAAGACCAGATGTATCTGTAATGAATGTGGCAATGTTAAATGATAAGTGACCGGGTTAATGATGGCTTCGATAGGGAAAGGACTTAGGTACCGGTGATCCAATTTCTTGGCAGGCCGGTCTGACTGAAGTTGCCTTGTTGACAGCCATACCCGATCTCCCACAGGTAACAGAGGCATATCTCTTGGCGACTTTCTTCTAATCTGCCTTGGCTTTCTTTAATTGCCACCGCACCAATTGATGGATAACCTGTAGTTCGGCAAGATATTTGTTAGCTGCGGGAACTGCCGAGTCGAGCTGCGTGAGGGGAAAAACGTATGATACTCCACATTGGCCAGGAATGGTGTCATATGCCTGGAGGTGTGCTGTGAGTTGTTAAAAGCAAACTTGGCTACTGCAAGATAGTCTGCCCAATTGTCCTGTTGCTGATTCACGAAACAGCGTAAATATTATTCCAGGATTCCAATCACTGTCTCGGTCCTGCCATCTGTTTGCGGATGGTGCGCCGACAGGCAGATTTGTACGTCTAGTGCCTTCAGCAGCCCTTTCCAGAAATGGGCCGTAAATTGAGCCCCCCTATCCAAACCAACCCTATCAGGTAGGCTTGCAACCAGAAAATATGCTAGATGAATATGCGGATGGTGGCATGGGCTGTTGGCAGACCATGGCAAGGAATGAAATGCACCATCTTGGTCAGCATGTCCACCACCACAAGCACTGTTGTGAACCCAGAAGATGGGGGAAAGTCCATCAAGAAGTCCATGGACACTGTTCCTCAGGGTCTCTCGGGCATCGGCAAGGATTGAAGCAGACCCAGTGGGGCTCCCATTGCTGACTTGGTTTGCCATCACCGTACACAAGATGTGACAGGCCTGGACGTCATGTCATACTCGGGGCCACCCACTCGGGGCCACCATGGGAGACTAGGTTCAGCGTCTTGAAAAGGCCAAAATGCCCCACCACATGATTATCATGACATTGCATGAGAATGTGCCCTCTGAGCGGCCCCCCGGAACATAGACCTGGTTGTGATATTTCAGGAGTCCCTCCGTGATGGTCTATGGGGAGTCTGGTCCCAACTCCTCCCTTCATTGAGCCACTCACGCATCGTGCTGTTGTGCCTCCCAAATCTGAGCCTGTAAATCTACTGGCTCCCAAATCGCAGAGAATGACTCTACGGGCAGAACCATCCTGGGCAGAAGCTTGTCCTCTGTATAGGGGTATTCTGGCTTCCTTGAAAGAGCATCCGCTCTTTGGTTGCGACCACTTGGTATGTATGTAATGCGGAAATTGTACCTAGCAAAGAAGAGAGACCACCAAATATGTTGTTGATTCAATTTCTGGGTGGTCTGCAAACTTTCCAGAATCTTATGGTCTTTCTGGACTTCAATTTGATGCTGGGCCCCTTCCAAATGATGTCTCCAGGCCTCAGATGCCACCTTAATGGCCAGTAGCTCCTTCTCCCAGATGATGTAGTTGCGCTTGGCCAGATTAAGTTTACGCAAATAGTATGCACAAGGGAAGAGGGCACCACCGTGTGCGTGAGCCTGGAGTACCACCGCTCCAATGGCAATGTCCAATGCAGCAGCTTCCCCGACAATGGTTGATGCAGGTCAGGTTGGTTCAGGATGGGTTCCTGCATAAAGGCTTGCTTCAAAGCCTGGAAAGGTTGTTGCTCCAGGGTGCTCCAATGAAACGGGAACTTTTTCTGAAGAAGCCGAGTGAGAGGTATGGTCATGGAGGGATGAAAGATCTATAGTAGTTGGCGAACCCAAGGAGTAACTGGGCATCCTTAACTCTACATGGGGGTTGCCAACTATGCAGGGACTCGACCTTGCTTGACTCCATGGTGATGCCCTCAGGAGAAATGCAATAACCTACGAAATCAACGGTCGTTTGATAGAATTGACATTTCTCCAGTTTGGCATAAAAACGATGATCTCAGAGCCATTGCAGGATCTGACAGAGATGCTGGTGATCCCTCTCCCGTGAAAGGGAGTAGATCAGAATGTTGTCCAAATAGATCACAACAAACTGATCTAACAGGTCCAGGAATATGTCATTCATGAAGTGTTGGAAGACTGCGGGGCATTGGTCACCCCGAATGGCATCACTATATACTTGAAGTGGCCATACCGGGTGCCAAACACTCTTCCATTCATCACTGAGCTGGATCCTAACTAGGTTGTAGGCTCCTCTGTAATGGCATTCAATTTTTGATAGTAACAACAGAGCCTTAATTCCCCAGACTTCTTTGTTACGAAGAGCACCGGCAGAGACAACAGTGAAGACGAGGGCCAGATAAAGCCCTGAGCCAGATTTTTGTCCAGACAGTCCCACAACATGGCCAACTCAGAGTCAGACATGGAATACAAACAACCCACTGGGAATGGCGTATCAGGGACCAAGTCTATGGGGCAGTCGTATAGTCTGTGCAGGGGCAATTGATCCGCCTCAGTCTCGCTGAACACATCTTCGTAGGTCGCCAGTTCAGGGAGGCAAGGAAACCCCTGAGGGACTCACCACCTGGCCAGCGCAGACTTGGTGAGTGTGGTCCACACACTGTAAACTGAGGAAGGTGATCAGGTTCTGGGACCAATAAACCTGTGGGTTGTGTGTCGAGCCACACCAAGTCTAAGACCACGGGGAAATGCAGGTCGGAGGTTATGTAAAACTGAATGGCCTCCTCATGAGAGCTGATGGCCATGCCCAACGGTTGCATGGCAGCCTTAATTGGCCCAGACAGGAGCAATCGGCCATCAATAGTCTTCACTAACAGAGGCGGTTCCACTGGGCATTGGGGAACAGCCCATTTGGCCAAAAGCGCAGCATCCATAAAGTTCGTGGTGGCCCCAGAATCAACCAAGGCATGTACCGAAATCCCCTGTGACCTATCTGGGAGGATCGAGCATGCCGCCAGTATTAAGTGCCGTTGGGATCCAAGTGCAGCATCCGATGGACGTCACTCAGTGTTGGGGGAAGCCCGACCCATAACGCCTTTTAGGTCGGGCTCAGGGCATTTCCCAATATATGCGGTTGCTTTCGAGGGGCAGGCCAGCTTGTCCAACAGCTCCTCCAACAAGCCATCCTGGAAAGTGTCCATGAGTGCAGCTTCATTCCAGGCTGAATCCTGGCTAAGCAACTGAAACTCACTGATATATCCCTGTAAAAGGCGTCGGCCCTGCCTCAGAGCTTTCAGGTATCGTGTACTGGTCTCAATCTTAATGGGGTCCTCGTACATAAGACGCATGTAGTCACAACCCCCCCCCAAATTATCCAACAACAGACTAGGCTGGACCAGCAGGGGTGTGGCCCAATGGGCCGCAGCACTGGAGAGTAGGCTGATCATAAACCCCACTTTATCTCAAATCAGTGGGGAAGTCCACTGCTCAGGCTGATAAAGAACTGGTATTGTCCCAAAAAAGTTGGAAACATATCCGGAATGCTATCAAATTTATCAGGCACCGCTACTGGACACTTCTACTGGGGTTGTGGAGCAGCAGGAGCTTGAAGCTGAGCAACTTGACCTGCCAGGAAAGCCAGTTGTTGGGAGAGCTGGGCATTCTCCGCACGTAACTGCTCCATCGTAGTAGGGGGTAAAGGGCCGAAGGCAAACTGTTCTGTCCCAGCCTACGCGAGTACTGCTCAATTGCTTACTCATGAGGAAAACTCCTTTTCATTGAACAAGGCAGGACTTTGTAAGAAAAAAACCTCCTTTTATTTTGACACAGCTTTTATGGAACAAACTCCAACCAGTCCTTTAGCTGCTGAAACAAACAAGATCAGTCTCTGAGTTCTGAGCTGGAATGCTCAATGTTCAAGCCACTCAAACACACAGAAATGCGACAAACCTAGTTAAATGTCCAAGAATCCTGAGGCAAGAAATCCAACAACAGAAGCACAACACCCTAGCATGAACGGCAACTAGTACCTCCCACACCTTTCCTCTTTATAGTCCAGCCAGGGCATAGCTTCTTAGTGACTCTCACTTTGCCTATGGAGCTGCCCCACCACCCTACTTTGTCTTGCTCCTCTCTGCACATCCGTGCATCCAGGACTGTCCCCAGCTGTTCCTCCTCATCGCTTAATTCTGGCTCCCAAAACAGCTGTGTCTCTGCTTGAGCGTGAGTAGATGGGCCGGGCTCCACATCTGGCTCTGGGTCTTCTTGCTCCTCAGAGCCTTCCACAGACTCCAATGTGAACCCAGGCATCTCCTCATCCGATTCCTTGGATTTGGCTGCTGGATTCGCTGGCAGGCAAGGAATCACAACAGGCACTGCCATATTCAGATCAGTGAATTTGGCCAGAATAATTGTTCCTAGTGAACATAGAGGCAAAGATAATATCGTGATTCTTTTAGCTGGTTGCATCCATTTGCTCTCTTTGGGCTTCAAAAATTCTAATCCAAATTCACATGGTATTTATTTATTATAAATGAACTCAAATCTTTATTTTGACTGGCAGTACTCATTTTCTCAATAGAATAGAGTCAAGTCAATACCCTTTTGTATGGAAGTGGCTAATGAAGATGGGGAGAGAAACTAGTCAAGGTCAAGGTTCAGTTTGACAGCAATTGTACCATGATTATAGCAACTGATCCATCCATCTAACTCCATATTATGTGCGGTTAAAAAGGTTTGAAGACACTCATTCCACCTTGTGTTGCTTCCCTTCCCCAAAAATGAGTCTCCCTCTTGGATACATGTCATTATTTCCCTGCTTTCTTCTGCTCATGCTGCGTTCCATGACAATAAAACAGCCTCAGCTTCAGTGATCTGTTCTGAAATGTTATTCTGATTTATCTTTATATAGATGTAGCTGTGCTGACTACATAAATATTAAGGAAATTGTTTTAATATTGAGTTTAATCCAGGAAGATGGGTGATTTAGCAATAGGAAATAAAAAATACGTATCACTGAGTTCAGAAGGATTTATTTTACATAACTGTTTAGGACTGATGCTTTTCAGCATTTGAGAGTTCTAAATATTCATTTTCTGGACATTAGTGTAATCTATTTGATGTTTCAGATTTTCTGCTGAAAAAGCTAAGTATGAAAATCCGATACTTATCAGCACACCCCGATTCATATTTGGTAATTGCCAGTCAGCAGGAGGTCGAGTAGAAAAAATTAGAGAAATCTGTCAATTTGACCCTCATTCAATTCATTTTATCATTGATTGTATATAATGCTCTTACTACTCAGGGCATGTCTGCACCCTGATTGTAACACTTTTCTCTTTGTTAATGTAATTTCTTCTTTAAAAAAGAAATCATACCTCATGATACACTTTCAAAAGATACCCGATTAATAATACCCATTATGTCACAGTGTAAGCAATGTAAATTGCTTGGTGCTTATAGTGTTCTCTTTCCTACCTAATTACATTTTCAAAGATGTGTTTTTCATTTATACAAAGAAAACTGACCTGATGCTTAGTTTCCATCCATTTCTTCTCTTATCTTCTGGTGCTTTGGAAAATAGGTTGAGCCCTTTTTCTTTGTGGCAGCCCCTCATATATTGGAACATTGCTATCATATCACCCCTAGTCATTCTTTTCACTAGACTAGACATATACAATTCCTGCAACCTGGTCTTCATATATTTTAGCCTCCAGCTCCCTAATCATCTTTGATGCTCTTTTCTGCATTCTTTCCAGAGTCTCAACATTTTTTTATATAATATGGTGACCAAAACTGTATACAATATTCTAAGTGTGATCTTACAGAGGCTTTATAAAGTGGTACTAATATTTCATGTGATCTTGATTCTATCTCTCTGTTAATGCAACCTAGGATTGCATTGGCTTTTTTGGCTGCTGCCACACACTGTTGGCTCATATTTAAGTGATTGGATAAAAATGAAACTAGGACTCTAAGATACCTCTCACAGTTCCTGCTATTGAGCCAGGTTTCACCTAATCTGTACTTATACATTTGATTTTTCTTGCCTAAATGTAAAACCTTACTTTTCTCTACATTGAATTTAATTCTGTTAGATAGGGCCCAGTGTTCAAGTTTGTCAAGATCTGTCTGGATCTTGAGCCTATATTCTGGGATATTGGCTATTCCTGTCAGTTTAGTGTCATCTGTAAATTTGTTGAGTTTCCTTTCTATTCCCTTATCTAAATCATTAATGAAGATATTGAAGAGTACTAGGCCTAAAACAGAACCTTGGGGTTCCCCACTGCTTATTTCTGTCCATGTAGTTGTAGTTCCATTAAGGACTACTCATTGAGTGCAGTTTGTCAGCCACTTATGAATCCATCTGGTGGTGATACTGTCTATCCCATATTTTTCTAACTTATGAAGAAGTAACTTGTGATCTACTTTGTCAAATGCCTTATTGAAAGCCAAGTATACTATGTCCACAGTATTTTGCTGGTCCACTAATTTAGTCACTTGTCAAAGAATGAAATAAGATTTGTTTGGCATGATGCGTTTCTAACAAATCCATGTTGGCTTCTAGTTATAACTTTGCTTGCTTCTAGATGTCCACAGATCTGTTGCTTGATTATTTTTTTCAGGATATTGATGCCAGGCTGATTCATGTGTAGTTTCCTGGATCCATTCCTTCCCCCCGTTTTGAAGAAGGGAATCACATCAGCTCTTTTCCAGTCCTCTGGTAGTTTCCCAGTGCTTTAGAATCTTTGAAAAATATGGTTCAGTGGTTCTGAGATCATGTCTACCAGCTCCTTCAGAATTCTGCTCCTAGTAATTTGAACTTGCCTAGCTGGACAGTGTTATCTTACATTTCTTGCCTATTTTAAACTTGTATTCCTAGCCTGTCTTTTACAGTTGTTTTTGGTATTTTTCCTTTTGTGTGAAGACAGATGCAAAGAATGCAAATTCTTAAACAGCTCTGCTTTCTCCCTGCTGCCCATCACTTCTTTGCTATCTTCTCGCATTAGTGGACTGATTCCTTGACTTTTTTTGTTTTTTACATGTTGAAATAAACTTTTTTTTAATTATTTTTGACATTTGTTGCAAGTCTTAGTTCATTCTGAGCTTTAGCTTTAATGACTTCATCTTTGCAGATTCGGGCTATATGCTAGTATTCTGCCTTAATTGTCTGTCCCTCTTTTTTTTTTTTATACTTGTACTTTTTGTCTTTCAGTTTATCAGAGATTCCTTTATGCAGCCATGCTGGTTTCATTTTGGATTTCTTGTTTTTCTTTTTCAATGGAATTGTGGTGGATTGGGCTTTTATAATCACATTTTTCAGTTTCCCAAGCCTCTTGAGTCCTCTTTAAGATTTTCATCCATGGAATCCTTTGAAACCTCTCTTTAAATTTGTTGAAGTCAGTTCTTTTAAAGTCTTAAGACACTGGTTTGACTATGTTCTATTGCTTGTGTCTACATTATATTGAATTCCAATATGGCATAGTCAGTCTCCCTCAAAGTTCTACCATTTCAACCTGTGATGACTCCCCCGGACGCTTCCCCAGATACCTCCCCAGATGTCAGCTCGGAGGAGATGAACCAGATATTGAAGAGTATTCAGCCTAAAACAGAACGTTGGGGTACCCCGCTTCTTATTTCCCTCCATGTAGATGTAGTTCCATTAAGGACTACACTTTCAATGAAGTTTGTCAGCCAGTTACAAATCCATGTTGCTATTTTTTTAGCTTATCAACAAATAGTTTGTAGTCTACGTCAAATGCCTTACTGAAATCCGAGTATATTATGTCTGCTACATTTCACTGGTCCACTAATTAAGTCACTTTGTCAAAGAATAAAATAAGATTTGTTTGGTATGATCTATTTTTGACAAACCCATGTTGGCTTCTGGTTATAACTCTGCTTGCTTCTAGGCGTTTGCATTAGTTACCCTCTACAGTTCTCTTTTTTAAAAAAAATTCCTCCCCACACAACATTGTTCACTCAAAACATAAAGCAAATTATTTAGATTTTTTATTTAAATTCATTGTGATTTAAGATTAATTGTTCTACAGATTCATGCACCTTAGTTGGTAAACAGGTGACAATTACTCTTGGCATCATCTTACAGTTTTATAACATTGCCAATGAAAAAAGTGAGTTTTGGCCATTTAGACAGGTTTTGCCATTTATGTCAGTAGGAGAAATAAAAGAACATACTTAAATTTCTGAATAAAATCTCTGGATTTGGAAAGGTTGGGACTCTGCTGACTTGCAACCTACATTTCTTTAAAGAAAAACCAGCATTGAACAGGTTATAAATACATTATTCTCAATTAAACTCGTTTGCATCATCTCAACTTTTTCCTGCCAGATTTGTAATGTGTAAAGATTGCAAATTAGGTTATCATGGCATCTTCTTTCTTTTAGGTCCTCTTAAACCTGTTGGGCTGCCTTTGCTGGGTGGACTTGCTAGCAGAGCTGTTGAATTCTCCATGATCCCATTCCAATTGTCTCTCCATGGAAACTCTCAAGTAAATCCCATGAATTGTTGAAATTTATTTCATCTATCATCATCCCAGAGAAGCATGCAATACTGTGAATGATTGTCAAACTGAGCAAGTCATTGCTGTAGTAACTTAACAAAACTGCTTTGAAGAGCTAAACACTCCTTTCTGGAGGCTGCATTTAATTGAAATTGTTGCAAGATGGGCTAAGACTTACTTCTGTTGATACACAAATTAGTGACAAGCTTGCATATTGGATGGTGTCTGTGTTGATGCAAAGGATCTAAGGACTGGCTCCTTGGGACATGCCTGTCAAAATATCTCAAGAATGCTAACCATTCCAACCATATGATTGCACATTGGTTTCCAAATGTTATCCCCCACCCCCAGTGAATAATAGTACAGTGGAACTTTTATCCCTTTATTTGAGACAAGTTGCATGCATGTTAAGATATGCATCTTGAGATTCAACTAAGAAGACTAAGACTAAGATCCACCTAGCAGAATATATCAAGACAAATTCAGAAACCTTGGCATAGACTTATTTTTCCATTATATGTTAAAAATAGCCTTTTAATTTGCAGAGTGGTGGGCAGCACAACTGGCAATTTGTCCTTGAAGCCCTGTATTTTATCTGAAATAGGTTTACAGGAAAAATGAGATACCAAGGGCAAGACAGGCATTAGCGTTCTGAAAAAAAAGAGAGAGAAAACTAATATAAGACACCCTAGAGAAACATTTAGCAGTTATGGATGAGGTTTCTCCAGCCTAAAATTCAAGTCAAGAAATTCAGTGAGTTCAAATGAACATTATGATAACTTTATCTTGGTAAGTTAGTAGTAACCTGTTTCTATTTCCAGATTTCTCTTGTTACATCAGGTTCTAGAAAATATAAGATACAATCAGAAGGCACTAAATGTTTCTTAAATTATTCTGCCCTAGGTATACAGAGGCTGATGATGGGTATCACTTGAAACTTGTAGAGTTTATCAGTGATATTTCTAGTAAGAAATCTGCCTCTACATCTAATTCCTAATCATATTTTGTACTTTCTCTTGGTTAAGTGGTACCTTTTGGTGGATTGCACAAATCTCAAAGACCTTAGCTTTGGAAAATATGGTTTAGGCACAAGGGAAAAAGGGGTATGCCACTGTGGAGGATGAAAGCTACCCCTATTTGGCCTCTCTCCAGAGACAGGCCTGACAAGAGTGTCATCAGTCAGTCATATAGAGGTTCATTGGTATTGTAGTTTGCAGAAATCCTTCTCACCTGAGATCTGCACAGAAACATCAGAAAGACTAGAGCAAGAGAGGCTAATGCACATACATGATTCTTGGCTAATGCACATACATGATTCTTGGATAGTGTTTTTTTTAGTATTGGAGCAATGCAAGCTACTTTGTGTTACCTTTGCTTAAGAAACTAACTTTTTTTAAGTTCATGGCCAATTTTACAGTATATAACCATAGGAGGCAAATTATATTATGTTTATAAATTCAATTTCAAAGAACAATTTAAATTAATTTGTAAAAATGTCAGACTTTTAACACTTTGCATTGATTCAATGTAAGGGGATTGAATGGATTGTATAGATTTATATTTGGCAAAAATATAACTGCAAGGCAAGCAGTCTCGTTGCATTTGTTTCTACAATATGTATTCCAGGAGTGATATAAAATCTTTGCACCATAAGATAAAAATATGCTGATGTCAGCCCTTTGAGATAAACCAGACTAGGAAACCAGAGTTATGAATACTAATACTATTTTTGTTAGAAGTTGCAGTCTGGTTGGACTTTCCCTCTCCCTCCCTTTATCTTTGTGAGTAGTAGAGAGGTTTTGTCTGAGACCAAATTGGATATTTGGGTATGTCTAGTTTAATGGAATTGGGTATGTCTCATTTAATGAAAAGAAGGACTAGGAGTGACATGATAGTAGTGTTCCAATATCTAAGGGGCTGCCACCAAGAAGAGGGAGTCAACCTATTCTCCAGAGCACCTGAAGACAGGACAAGAAGCAATGGATAGAAACTAATCGTGGAGAGAAGCAATCTAGAACTAAGGAAAAATTTCCTGACAGAACAATTAATCAGTGGAGTGACTTGCCTCCAGAAATTGTGGATGCTCCAACACTGGAAGTTTTTAAGAAGATTTTGGACAATCATTTGTCTGAAATAGTACAGGGTTTCTTGCCTGAGTTGGACTAGAAGACTTCCTAGGTCCCTTCCAACTCTGTTATTTTGTTATTCAAATTACATTTGTACCCTGGACTCAGATTTCTTTTATCTGACCATTGCCTTGATTATGGCTCTTCCTCCGGCTCCTCAAGGTTATTCCTACTGCGTATTCCAGTGAAAGAAGACCATTATATTATCTGTCTAAACTAGTAATTCCTTGTAGGGTTGCACTTGAATGTATCAGAAAAGTTCAGCTCTTCTCTGCCAGGCCAAAATTGGCAAGAGGTGGGCAATTTATGCTGATTGGGAAATTCTGGGAGTTGAAGTCCACACATCTTCAAGTTGCAAAACTTGAGAAATACTGCGCTCAGTTTTAGCAGTGCATTTTTTCAAGCAAGAAGAGATTAGGCTTAGTTTGCATAATGTAAAAATAGACTTTGAAAGACATTGAATGGTTCTAAGGATGTATTTGTTCATTTTGTTTTGAACTGCAGAAGTAGTCGTCGACTGACAAGCACAATTAAGCCTAAAATTTCTGTTGCTAAGTGAGACAGTTGTTAAGTGAGTTATCTCCATTTTACAACCTTTCTTGTCCCAGTTGTTAAGTGAATCACTACAGTTGTTAAGTTAGTAAGTGAATCTGGCTTTCCCATTGACTTTGCTCCTCAGAAGGTCACAAAAAGTGATCACACAACTCTGGGAACTGTCATAAATATGAGTCAGTTGTCAAGCATCTGAATTTTGATCATGTGACCATGGGGATGCTGCAACAGACATAAGTGTTAAAAATGGTCATGTCACTTTTTCAGTGCTGTTGTAACTTAGAATGATCACTAAATGAACTGCTGTAAGTCAAGGACTACCTGTATCTATCAGAATGGTATATCTAGTCTATCTTCCCTTAAACTTGCAGCAACATGAATTGAATTATGCTATGGATGAGGTTTCGCATTACAGGTTGTCCTTGGCTTACAACCATTTGTTTACTGACTGTTTGAACTTAAGCGGCACTGAAAAAGTGACTCATTACTGCTTACAACCATTGCAGCATCCCTGTGGTCATGTGATCAAAATTCACCACTTGACAACTGGCATGTATTCATGAATGTTGCAGTGTCCCAGAGTTATGTGATCACCTTTTGCAGCCTTCTGTCAAGCAAAGTCAATAGGAAAGCCAGATTTGCTTAACAGTCTTGTTACTAACTTAATAACTGCAGTGAATCACTTAACAACTGTGGCAAGAAAGGTCGTAAAATAGGGCAAAACTCACTTAACAACTGTCTTGTTTAGCAATAGAAATTTTGGACTCAATTGTGGTTGAAAGCCGAAGATTATCTTTATTTCCAACAGCCGTCTCTTGTCCAAGAGGAGGCATTTCTCTTTTCACACAGTCCATATCCTATGGATTACATTGTATGCTTCATTAGATTACATTGACCACCAGGAAGTAATACATGACCATTTTCATCCTCTTTGGGAATTATCAGACCTATGGAGCCCAGTTATAATAGGGTTCAAACCCTCTACCATATAGTAAATATATCATTCTGATAGACTCTATATATCTTTTTCTGTCACACTGCTGAGCAGCAGGATCTCGATGATAAGGGCGTCTGGAGGCTAAACCATTTGGTGAACTATTGAGGGAACTAGGTATAACTAGTCTAACAAACAGAAGGACTAGGGGTGACATGATAACTGTCTTCCAGTATTTGAGTGGCTGTTAGAGAAGAAGTGGGTTGACCTATTCTGCAAAGCACCTGAAGGCAGGACAAGAAGGAGCAGATGGAAACATCAAATTGATAACCTAGAACTAAGAACATTCCTATCAGTTGTTGATAGGAATGTTGTTCTGAATGCTTTATCACTGGAGGTTTTCAAGGAGAAACTAGACAGTGATTTGTCTGGAATGGGATAGGGCAGTGGTGGCGAACCTATGGCACGGGTGCCAGAGGCGGCACTCATAGCCCTCTCTGTGGGCACGCGCGCCACTGCCCCAGTCCTAGGCCTTCAGCTGGGTTTTATAAAACCTTTTCACTTTAGGCCTCTGCCGCCGTGTGCAACAAAAAAGCGTTCAATGAGTCAATTTCAACTTCTCGCGGGGAAAAAAAAAGATCTTGCAAAGTTGGAATTGATTGAACTTTTTAGTCCCAACCAGTCTGCCGTTACCTCAGCCACGCCCACCCAATGGGCCACACCCACCCAATTGGCCACACCCAGCCAATGGGCCACACCCACCCGGCACCTGACAATGCATAAGTGGGTTTGGAGTTACAGTTTGGGCACTCGGTATCTAAAAGCTTTGCCATCACTGGGATAGGGTTTCCTGCTAGAACAGGGAGTTGGACTAGAAGATATCCAAGGTCTCTGCCAACTCTTTATCCTAGGGTCTATGTTCTAATTCCAA
Organism: Protobothrops mucrosquamatus; assembly: GCF_001527695.2. Lineage (NCBI taxonomy): Eukaryota > Metazoa > Chordata > Lepidosauria > Squamata > Viperidae > Protobothrops > Protobothrops mucrosquamatus. Next base: position 2,050,382 of record NW_015386785.1, read on the forward strand.
ACTGATGGATTATATGCAATCATCTAAAGTGCAAAAATCCTTGAGTTCAATTACCTGTAGAATGTTTGAACTCTACTGCAGCATTCCCCATCCTTTCCAGGTTGACAGCCCGGAGCGGGGGGGAGGGGATGGTTTTGTGCAAGGGGCAGGTGCACATGCGTGTGTGCACAGCTTCATTGTGTCATTTGTGTAGGGCTGTGAGCATCGTCATTCGCTGCTCATGCAAGTGGAGCTACAGGTTCTGGCATCCGCAGCCTGTATGAGTCAGGTTGTGCTCACGCACGCCAGCCCACCACTCACACAGCCCGACTGCAAATAGGGCGCAGCCCACAGGTTGGGGACCTCTGTTCTACTGAATAAGTTCTGGCTTGGTATGTCTAATGTTTTGTAATAAAAAGGAAAGTCATCCCATGATGGTCAATGTAATTCATTACTTTTTCTATTTCTTTGGTTCTGTCATGGGCTTCAGTTGTACAATTGTATAGGCATACTATCTGATGTCCCTGAATTAGCACTTGAATAACTGTCTATAAAAATCAGCAAAACCTAATTTACTGCCCACTTGTTCTATCCTACGAAGGTTCAACCATACCTTGGGAAATATATGTGGCTAGTTATTACTGAGGTATAATTAATAGAATTGTAAAACTGAGCAGTTGTCAAGCATCAGGAAAATCAGCAGTTCAATGGGTATAAAGATTTATTGCAAGCTTAAGCTCTCTACAAGAATCTGAACTACTAGCGCCCAAGCAAATTGGTGGTAGAATAAGAGTCATAGGAATTCAAGGTGGGCTTGGATCCCTTGTGGGAACGAAGGGCTCAGCCTGGTTTTCTCTATAGCAATTTAGTCAGATTTTAGAGTTAAAAATGCTGAAAACAAAATATATTTAGTATTTATGCTTAACAAAGCAGATTGCTTAGCTCCTAAGAACCATTAAATCAACAGATTTCTTTCCCTTACCTATAAAGCTGTGTTAGAAAGATTCCCTTAGGAAGTGAAATGCAGCTCTCTGATTGGTTTTGTCCAACTTAATTATCCCATCCCTGTGCACTTGGTGTATTTTGGAGCCTTTGGAGAGCAGGGAAGAAGAGGTTGGGAAACAGTATCATAAGCACTCTCATTTGTGATTCTCTAGCTTCAGTGAATTGTCCAGTTTGTCTGTCCCTTGCTATAAATCTTGTCTTTTTCTTGTGCACCTTGAGAATCTGAATTTGTGCAGAAATTCACACCAATTACTCTCATGACATAGGTAAGGCCAAAGCCTTGATTGAAGGTGCATGGTGCATTCATCTTGTTGAAAGTAAAAGACTTGGTGGCATCCAGCCTGAATACCATCATGCAAGAAAAACAACATGTAGGCATGAAAACTATTGGAATGTGTAATAAGAATCCCAAAATGTAGACATTTTTACTTCAGAGTATCTAAGTTTAACTAAGTAAGCATCTAAGTTTACCGAAAACACAGGAATCAACTTTTAGCTAATCAAAGAACATTCCTGTATCACGGGTTGACTGTAACATTCTCTCTAGACATCTCAAGCTTTAGCTTTTTCTGCTTCAGAATTAAACATTTAAGCAAAATCGTGACTGCTGTTTAAATAGGTATAGAAAGAGGCCACACTTTTTCAGTCAGAAAATATTTCTGATATAATTAAATGGGATCTGTTTACTTGAAATGGATACAGCCCAATACGACTGTTCCAACAAGGCGAACATTTGTATAAACCAACAGCATTTTTATTATTATTAGCAGTACAGTAGCAGTCAGAAGATGCATCTACTACGTCTTCACAAAACACATTTATTAAAATAAACTCCTGGTCCTGATTGGTTTCTAAAACTGAAAATCTGAAAACTGGAACATTTGACATAAAGAACCAACCAACCTTTGAAAATGATTATGTGCCTTAAGCCTACCTGTGGAGTAGAAGCTAAGTTTCACAGCAGCATCTTCGGTCAGATATATAGTTTTTAACCAAAAGCTCAAAAATGAAGAGAACAGTTGTTTGAAGCTCTTCTTGCACTATTGTTTTGTACATTGTGTGGATTTTTTTTCTGCTAAATAAGCATTTTGATCATGAAATATGCTAGAATTGTAGTTCCATAATCACGAATATTGATCATTCACTGTATTCTTTGCATGTAAATACAAAAAATATCTTCATTCTAAGACCTATATGAAGCAGAGGCTATCTTTTTAAAGGTATGTTGTATTTTTCCCATCTTTTGCCGCTAATTATATCTTCTCTAGTTTATTTTGTGCACAGATGTTAATATATTTATGTAATGTGATGTGTAAAAGTTATTCAGAAATTGAATAGTTTACTTTGGTGCAGAGCTGTATAAAAATATGGTTTGTAAAATCTTTCAGATGATAATGATCAGAATGTATGCTATGCTTTCTAAATCATAATTTTCATTTATTGTATGAAATGTCTTTTTTTAAAAATGCTGAAAGGCCACTGATTGTAAAGGAGAGACCCTTTTGAGTCAACCAGCCTTCATTTTATCAACGTTTTATTAAATATTGGGAAGCAGGGGTGACATTGTGTGGGAAGTTACACTAAACTCAGATTAAAATGGTTGTAACCTATATCCTGCTTTTTCTTTTCTGAATCTCTTATGTGCTTACCATTCCAGTTGTCCACTTTGCTTTAAAAATAAGCCATCTAGGATCTGCATCTAATCCTATATATCTCTTATCAAAATGCTCTGAAAGACATCACAATGGCAATGGAGAAAAAAGTTTAGTTGTACACTAATTGGATTCATCCTAACTTGCAAATCCTGTTGGGAATAGACTTGTGTAGTGACTTAAGTTCTGCTTTGACCACTTTTGGTAAATTTCCAACTGAAGCAAGATGTCGATGTATTTGATTCATGATAGTCAGCTGATGCAGAATACAGGTAGTCCTTGATTTATAACTGTAATCAAGCGCAGAATTAGTCTCAAGTTGTGGCAGTCATTAAGGTAGTCATGATTTGACCATGACCAAGTTTACCATTTTTGTGGTGGTGGTTTAATGAACACTGCAGTCATTAAGTAAATGCAGTGGTTATTAAGTAAACACTTAAATGAATGCATTATACCCTATGGGTGTGTTTTTTTCTGGAAATCGAAGATAAATTCTGTGGGCATGTGACTGTGGGATGCTGCAACTGGCTTTAATCAAGTGCAATGGGTAACACAATTTCTCCTGGTGCACAATGTCTATGAATGTGACTCATATGCAAGAGACATCCAGGAACATCTCATAGCAGGTAGGTATATTCTAATAATGAAAGTAGTTTTGAACATAGAATAATAGAGTTGAAAGATCTTCTAGTTCAACCCCCTTTACATTTTCATATATGGAAAAGTAAAGGATGCTGCCAGTTTGTAAAACTACCGGCACTGCAAGATATGCTAGGACACATGGCTTTGGTTCTGAGGTGCTGTTAAGAGAAGCAAGGCCTGTCAAGTGTGAAAAGCCATAATGAATATTCATTTGCTCAGCTTAAAAATTCAATATTTTTATGATTAAATACATTCAGTTTTGGACAGTCTGCATCCTTCTAAACTCTTCTCACATTACTAATACTACTAGTCTTTGGTGGGAAGACACAGTTATTTAAAATGCTTACTTTTATAGTTTAAAAAATTAGCATGCACTTTGCTATGTGCTTCTGATAGTTCATAATAATACATATGATTGCTTTATTGATGCAGTTCTGCATTAGAATGATTTTCATTTTAAAATTCTTAAAGCTAAAAGCTTCCAAACTTTTAGTTGAGAAGTTGGAAGATAGAATTTGTACAGCAGTCACTCTTTTGTTAAAGTAAAAATAATTTATGTCATATTTATAAATACTACAGACAATCTACTACATTTTATTATATTTCACAAAGGACAAATTTCAATAATAGGTTTACATTTTGAAAAACAAAACTGATCTAACCATCTAAGACACAGCTTTCAGAGTAACAGCTTGAGCTATATATGCAATAAAAATTGGTTGTAATTAAGTATAATTCTCAAGCATCCTTAATGGGCACTTTTTTAAAAAAATAGAGAGCTCTTTTTATGAAATGTACCACATTGCAAAGATTATATTTATTATGCAGCACATAAAGCAAATTTTAGTGACAAACAGATTTAGTTAATCTATTCTTTGTCTAGAAGCTTGGAGAGATCCATTTTCGTTTTTGCAAGAGCTGTTGTTTTGATTCGGTGGAATGGTTGCAAATATGCCATGGAAACAGGTTGCTGAATTTCTCTGCCAGCAAAGAAAGATGTTTGAGATGTAATGGCTTCAATAGGACACAAGCAGGTTTTTTTAATTAGAAGACACCCTCCATCAATAAGTTTGTTAGGACAGCTCCTGAGTTCGTTATTAAATATATATATTTACACACACACACACACACACAGGAAATCAAGTTCTAAATTGGTTTATAGCAGTAAGTTTTGTCTAGGTGGACAGACTTTTCATTGTTTTTCCAGTAGATAATAGACAATTTGCTGTAGATACTTTTGGCAATTTATTGATTGCTTTATTGATTAATTTATTGGTAAGGATCAGGTTTAAAAGCAGTTACTTTGATTATGTTGATATCCAACTCTAATGAGGGACCAACTTATATTGGATATGTCTTATGTATCTTACAGCAAGAAGACATAAATGTAGTTATGAAACCTATAAAATGATTCTTTCTGCATTTTGTCAGCTCATGTTCCAATTAATTAGAGTAGCTTTATTCTGGTAGACTTCATGTCAATCCTCTCTATAACTCTGAGGAGAACCCTGTATCTAGGAGCTGCAAGAGGAGGATGCATGAAGTCTAATTAGTTACATTCAGTGTCATCTTTCTGCAAGAAACCTGGCTCTCAAGTGATTTGATATTAAACAGATATATAGCTTACTCTGTAACTGCTGTAGCTGAGGAAGATACATAACAGATCTAAGGGCAGTTTAAGTATATTGATAATCACCTGCTTGAATGTAATTCTTACGATTTGTTTTAAGATTCAAGTTTAACTGGATAAATAAATAAATCTGTTCAAGCAACATCCAAACCTTTCTTTTCCCTAATTTACTCAAAATTATACATACGTTTTTATAACTACATTTCTGTCTAATCTCATTAATAGACTGACATTTTCTGACAATTCTTTAAAACAGTAAAAGAATGTGCTTGGTACTGTAGTTACCAGATTGGTTTTGTGGGAGCTAGTTCTTTCTAAAAAAAAAAAATGGGAATATCAAAACAGATACAGTGGAAAGGACCCATCTCCAGATCTTTCCACTATTTATCTTAATTTTCACCTGAGTACACTTGCTTTTACTTTCCCACCACCACCACCACCTTCTCCCCCATTCTTCCCATCAACACAGCTCCCACTCCTGCCCCCTCCCCTTCAGCTGCTTTGGACATCAACTTTCAAGAAGTCCATGTTACTGTGTGAAGAATGGAAATGAGACTACAGTTGGTCCATGAACTGGCAATGTAGACAGTGAGTCTCTCCCAAAAGCCTCCTTCACCATGGATGAACTAAAGCCTCATGTTGTCCCCTATCCAAGCTTTTTATCATAGCTAACTGCAGCCAAGGGAGCAGGTCAGCCAAAGGCAGTCAAATTTAGTCCTGCATCCAGATGGCACTGTGGGGAAGAAACAATATCCAATTAAATAGCCATATTTGACGCTACCTAACATTCAATAAATTAGCCCAGGGGTCTTCAAACTTGGCAACTTTAAGACTTGTGGACTTCAACTCCCAGAATTCCTCAGCCAGCCCTGGCTTAACAGCCAGCCCTGGCTTAACAGCCCTGGCTGGCTGAGCAATTCTGGGAGTTGAAGTCCACAAGTCTTAAAGTTACCAAGTTTGAAGACCCCTGAATTAGCCCATTGCACTTCATTGTCATTCAAGGTCTTCAAGAGACTTGGGTCTCTTATGGGATCGCAGGAACTCCAGGCTGGTGATGTGTTTTGTCTCGCCCTTGGGTTCAGCCTGGTCATCTACACTGAATAGACCAATGTAATTTTTTAATCATAAAGAAAGAAGAAAATTGAATGCGTATGTCTAATCCTAACAGCAGGAATTATTAGATAACTCAAATTACCTGTCACTTTCAGACCCTTTAGTTCTAGAATGTCCACTTCTATGCTCAGTCTGCAGTTCTATTTTTCTCAGACCTAAAAGGGATACACAACATGTACATATCAACGTTTAAAACCATGAACCTGTAATTTCTCCAGAGGTGTTCCACAGAAAGATGCACCCTAGCATTACAGCTTCCTCTTCCCCCAATGAATCTCCTAAGTATCCAGTGTTATTGGGTGTATCTCATCCAATAAGGGTTTGATCCCATGAGAATTTACAGCTAAAAATAATCATACCTATCCCCATATTTTAAGTGTTTACAGGATGTTACTGAAAATGCAGGTAGTCCTCAATTTATGAACACAATTGGGACTGGAATTATCATTCTAAGTTGGTACTCTTAGTCAAGGAGCCCACGTAACAAAATGCAGGGCACTGCACTTGAAGAGAAAGCCAACATAACACAAGTCACTTCAGTAAAGTCAAAGTGGCCCCAAAAGCAAGTGTCTATGTTTTTCAGTTCAGTTCATGCATACATGCCCTTTCTTTAGCCAAACAAATACTTATGAGAAAAGTTTACAAAGCAAAAGTATGTTTGCTTCAGAGGATTATTACCTTTCGTCGCTCTGTTTCTTGTAGATCTTGGCTTTAGAGGTGTGTACTCTGTGTCTTCAGTAGGAGTGATTACTTTATCACCTATTTAGGAGAACATATTAAACAACTTGTACAAAGTCAGTGCCAATGTTGCTATTCTAATCAGAGCATCTCATGCTAATTATATGGCGGAACATAACTCCTAATTTTGGGATTGCAAATACAAGGAAGTTTCTGGAACTTCCTTCCAGTAGCTTCTGAGACAAGGGTACCAATCAAGACTAAGTGAGTCATTTGAAGTTATTTGGTGTACTATACCTTTTCTAATATCAAAACAAACATAACATTTGCAGTCTGCAGAAGTTCTGTTAATTAAAGGAATAACAGCTATATTCCTGGTCAGCAACTTCAGAACAACCCCACTCTGAGCTCATCACTATGTGTTGATCCAGGGTGATTGGTGGAGAGGCATACAAATATATGAATGAATGAAAGAATCTGTTACACCTCCATCTAAACAAACTATTTCTGAAGCAACGTATGAGTCAATGACTCATTTCTTGAGCAAAAATGTCTGTACTCCCTACTTAAAAGGAGCATAAACAGTGCTGTGTTCAGCAATCCTGGAGGGCAGGGCTTTAGGATAGCCACTAAAGAGGGAATAGAAGTGAAACACACCTGGACCAGGGCTTCCAGTCCCAACATTCATGGCAACATATTAATGCCAACATAAAAGTCATCCATGAATACACATGATAAGGGCATTATGTAAAACTGAGCAATTCCTTCACTGGTCTAATACAAACTTAATATAAAATTTCTCCCCTACCCCATTTCCTATTTCTAGAGATTCTCTAAAGAATTCAAAAAATATAGTATAGTATGTTCTGTGTTACCCTCCTCATTCTGGCCAGTGGAGGTACATGGTTTATTGCAGTCCAAATTGTTTGCTGCTATTTCTGCAATGTCCTTTTCTTTAGAAACACGTCCATCAACATGGCTTCCCTTGCTTAAGTTGTTCTTGACTTTTTCAACCATTTTTAAAGACATTTTATCTTTTACTTTCTGTAATAGAGAAGTCAACAACAGCTTATTTAGAAGTGTACATAATGGGCATTTGTTGATCCTAAACGTGGGTTGGTATTGGAATTGAATGTTGGGCTAAGAAGTTCATTAACAAATAGAAATGCAAATATCTCCTATGAATAGTACATTACTGCAAATAACATGGGATAATTTTATTAATATTTGAAAACCACAGAAGTCACTCAAAACTAATTTTTGGAATCTGTGAACGACAACCAGAGACTGTTAAATAAATAAATATGATTCCCTGTTGAAGATTTTCAGGTTTTTCATGTGATTCTCTTATGGCCTTCTCAAACTGAAAGTAGCAACTGCGGTGTGTGTGTGTGTGTGTGTGCGCGCGCGCTTGCAAGCAAATTTGAATGGAATGGTTTGAAGTGGCTCTTGGCCAGCAGCAACCCTTTTGGCCCATACAGATAGAGTCAAGATTCCTTTCAACTTTGCCCCCAAAATAAAGTCTGGCAGGGATCTTAACTCTAAGTCCAATGACCACTCCCCATTGCGCCCAAAGGATAGGCACAGGAGAAGTTTTCAAGAGTGCTTGGCACTTAGGCCCACTAGGTTCTCCTTCGCTCATTCTGACTAATTTCCCAAGAGATAGGTGGATGAGGAAGAGGATGAGAAGATGAGAAAGTATAACAACATAGAAGGCTAACAAGACTACACAGGTGTCCATACAGATTGAGGGACTCAAAAAGAGTCAAGGTGGACCCTGCTCCAAAACACCCAGCTCTTAAGAATCAGGCCAAAAGAAACTGAGAGCTAACACTGAAGTGATTGTCCTATTTCTTCATTTAGAACCATGGAAGAGGGGAGGGATATCTACCTAAGTCTGCATAAAGATTGGGGATGCATCCTATAGAAAATGACTAAATTAATCTGCACTCTTTTTCTTTCCCCATCATTCCCATTTTATCATCATTTATTTTCACTGTTACATTATTTGACAATATACTTTTCTTCCTCTTATTTCTGTGGCTGCTAGCATTATATCTGTATCTCCCAGCTTGCTCTAGATCACGGGTCTTCAAACTTGGCCTTTTTATGACTTGTGGACGTCAACTCCCAGAATTCCTCAGCCAGCATGCCTGGCTGAGGAATTCTGGGAGTTGAAGTCCACAAGTCATAAAAGGGCCAAGTTTGAAGACCCCTGCTCTAGATAAAAGTATTATGCATTTTTGTATCTGAGGAAACACTTATATCCATTTCCTGCTTCCTGCCTGCTCTTGTTTTATGAACCAAGCTGACTTCCTTCCAGTTTGTGAAACTTTCCATTTTGTCACTTATTCGAGTTTCTGAAGAGAGGGAGAACTTTCAACTTTTTTTAGAGAGTGGGCTATGGATTCTCTACATGCAACATCCACACACTGGCAATCTAGGTTGATAAAATATGGAATGAGAATTCTGCACAGAATTTTTGTTTTGGATTTTTTTATCAACTTATTTTTAAAAGTGGAGATCATTTTAAATTTTCCAGGGTATTCTGGCTGGTGACATCCAATGAGATATCTAGCATATCGATAAATGAACTTCAAACAAATTTATTTATTATTTTATAGGATCATGGCACCACAATGTTTGATAAACCCTGGCTTCAGGGTTTTTCCTCAGAGGAAATTAGAAGATAAGGAAACCTGGTGGCCAAAAAAGGATAATTTTTTAATTATTTTTTGCAAACTTGGGTTTTTGGAGAATGGAGATGTTAAATTTCAGAGGACAAATATTGTTTCTTCTCACTCTCTGATACTCTAAGACATGTCTCAGAAATTTTACAAGAAACCCACTGAATTTGTATTGGTATGTGTATGTCTGTATATCATTAGGCTATGGCTTACCATAAGAATATCCTCAAGTAAATCCATGAGGTCATTTGTGAAATCCTTACTGAGTTCTAAGGAACAAAGAGCTTTTGTGTATATCCGGACATCTGGTGCACTTGGATCCGTCAAAATTTCATTGCATATTTTCAGCGCTAAATTATCATGAATTGTCAAACCCTGAAAAAGCCATGACAATGTGGTAATGTCCAAGTATAAATTGTCCACAATTTCAACAAAAGTATTACTGCAAAGAGGAGGCTTTAACACATATTTTGAAGGCTTTCTAATCTCAGATCAAACAAAACAGCATCCTCGCATACAATTCACCCTACCTGGCAGTTCTGAAAGCACTGATTCAATCCACTGGGTCTTGTTAAATCCACCAGAAGTTCAGCAACATTAGCTACATCAATCTCTGACAATGGTGATGAAGCTGGAGCATTAAATAATATTTGCAACGTTGGAAGAAAAGTTTCTTCAAAGCATTCCTGATTGGTTCTGCATTTTTAAAATGTAACAGGTGAGGCCTTAACACAACACAACATCAAATGCACCCATCTGCATCAATTTTTCAACTAACATAAGAGAAACCCAATTCTATGTCCAGATGAAAGAATAAGGTCTCTTGTGAAAGTGGCATCAAATGCAAATGACAGCAAACAGCAACAAGGTAGTCTAATATTCTAATAACAGTAATATCTTACTGTGGATCCTTCTGCTTTTTTGTAGCATATGGTCATAAAAATAGATACATACTAACAGCCTTACAAACTAAACCACAGTAAACTGCTTATGTAAAAAAAAATCTAGAAGTATCTGGACGATAAGATTGAAGTATACCCAGTAAAAAAATCAACAAAAATTATTTTTAAGAAAACATGTAGAAAATCACATGGTTAGGCAGTTGTTATTATTCAAATAAAAAATCTCACAGTATTTTTTTACTTTTCAATTAAGTTCACATTGAGCTATTTAAAATATAGGTAGTCCTCATCTTACAACCACAATTAAACCCAAAACTTTTGCTGCTAAGCGAGACAATTGTTAAGTGAATTTTGCCCTATTTTATCACCTTTCTTACCACAGTTGTTAAGTGAATCACTGCAGTTGTTAAGCTAGTAACACCGTTGTTAAGTGATTCTGGCTTTCCCATTGACTTTGCTTATCAGAAGGTGGCAAAAGGTGATCACATGAAACTGCAACCATCATAAATATGAGTCAGTTGCCAAGTGTCTGAATTTTGATCACATGACCATGGGGATGTTGCAATGGTCATAAGTGTGAAAAACAGTCATAAGTCACTTTGTTTAGTGCCGTTGTAACTTTGAACTGTCACTAAACGAACTGTTGTATTAAAAAAAATTACAGACAGACAAACACATATACACAGAATATACCTATTTGAATATGCAAATAAAGGGAAAAAAACTCCCAAGGCATGTCGGAGACGTGTATCCTCTTCGGTCACTGGATTATACCACAACAAAACCAGCCGAGAAAGAAGCTTAGCGCTGATTAGCCGGCCAGAAAATAGGAGCTTTGCCAATCCCTCGGAAGCCTCAGTTCTAATTTCTGAAAACTGGAGAACAGATTTACACAAGTGTATTCCAGTAATTATTCCACAGAAAATTGGAGCTGCAACGTCTACCCTAAGTTTCATTCTGCAAGATTACATTTACAGGTAGTCCTCGACTTACAACCACTACTGAGCCCAAAATTTCCATTGCTAAGCAAGGCAATTATTAAGTGAGTTTTGCTCCATTTTACAACCTTTTTGCCACAGTTGTTAAGTGAATCACTGCAGTTGTTAAGTGAATTATGTGCTCATTAGGCGAATCTGGTTTTCCCATTGACTATGCTTGTTGGAAGCTGGATGGGAAAGTCACAAATGGCAATCACATGACCCTGGGACAAAACAACTGTCATAAATACATGCCA
>NW_015386785.1:2062265-2077777 GCF_001527695.2 Protobothrops mucrosquamatus
ATGCCAATTGTCCAGTGCTCAAATTCTGATCATGTGACCATGGGGATGTTGCAATTTAAGTATGAAAACTAGTCATAAGTAACTTTTTTCAATGCAGTTGTACCTTTGAACAGTCACTAAAAGAAAGTTGTTAATCTGAAGCAATAAAAAAGCTCTTTCTCATAACTATTTTAACACGTCTCTGTTCAGATGAGGGGTGTATAACTGACATTAGCATTTTTCATGCAATTTTTGTGTTATGTGCTAATACCAGTCAGGGAAATATTATGCTCAATTTTTCTCTTTATATTTTTCCAAACATGAAATTAAAATTTACCTCCATATTTGCTAGTTTCAGTCATACCTCACTATCTAGAAACCCAGAAAGAAGTTGAAGAAGATTGTGAGTGGTAGCTGTTTCTTCTTCTGTTTCCTTAGTTTTCTCACTCTCATTTTCTTCATTTTCAGTTTGAACTTTTCTGTCTTTGAATGGTTCTATTCCAAATATCATTAGTTGGTCAAAGACTGCTTTTAAAGCACTCAGTTTTATCTTCATTTCGTCAATTTGCAATACCTGAATAAAATTAGAAAGACCAAACAGGACCTATGAATCTGTATAATTTAAACTATAATTCATTCCTTGAGCCATAAAAAAAAAGCATTCTCGGACTCTTTAAAGCAGTTCCAAATTGGGCTTTAAATCTGAACTTAATGAACGGCCTTCTCAAAATCTGCATGTTCCTTCAAACATGCAATCAAGACAGAAGCAAAATAGCCAATTTCTGGTGAAATGCAAAAATTGAAAGTAGAAACTGAAGCAGGGGACTTCCGAGACATAAAGAGCTTCCATGTGCTTCAATATTCCATCCATAGCCTCTCAAACTGGCCCAGAATTGGGCAGTCAGCATTTGGTCATACTACCAAGAAATGTTGACAGAGGTTTGGGTATCTGGAGGGGTTTTTCAGAACAGAAATTGGAGTTTTATCTTTCTTTTTTTATTCCCATCCTTAGCCCTTTCCCCACCCACATCTCTTCCAGTGGTTCCCCAGTCAAACACTTCTGCTAATGCCTCTGCAGCCTCAAACTGGTTGGGGAACAAGTCACAATCCCAAACCTGGGAAACTAGTGTGTTTACTCTTACACCTTCCAGAAGAAAGCTCTTCTACCGTGGATACAAGACAGGGGTCTTCAAACTTGACAACTTTTAAAACTTGTGGACTTTAACTCCCAAAATTCAATTTGGGAATTGAAGTCCACAAGTCTTAAAAGTTGCCAAATTTGGAGACTCCTGATGTAGGACAATGGAAAGAGATGTTGCCAATGTTTCAAGTCCAACATTCAGAACATCAGATCTTGAAATAGATGCTGATATTACAATTGAAAAGTATGAGTTTTCCTGCGTAGGATTTATTTTAAACAGAATGTGAAAGTAAGAAGATAGGAAATGAACACCACAGCTATTTGCTGCAATATGGATTGACAGCATTTTGGTGGTCCAGGTTTGCCTACTTTTTTAGTTAGAAGTTCCACATCCCAGTTATAGTTCCCAGCATGATCACTACATAGAACTTGGCAAATGTTTTCTACAAGCTGGCTATTTCTCTGCAGCCCACCCATCCACTCACCCTCTTAGCATGGTATAGCACAACTGGACCTTCTTTAAAATTCCAGGGTGCCAATATAGTGGCTCCCATCTACTTGCAAGACAGACCTCTCAATCCAGGGAGGGAAGAAGTGTGAGAAAGAGACTCCAAGTAACTCCCCTTTAATTATGATAGGTTGATTTGGAGTATTACTTGATAGGTTTTCAAGATTTTGTTACATTATACTCTCCTAGCAACAAAGAACTTTCCAAGGTACTAATGTTTGCTGAGTTGGCCAGCATTGCAGGGCCTGACACTGAACTTGAAAGCCAACCACATCAATTTGTGCCTACTGAAAGCGAAGTGGAGTTACTCTGGGTTCCTTTCACACATTTTCCTACTCTTTGGACTCAGGAATACCTGTTGCAATAGGAACTTTTCTTCCTCAGGGTTTCCACATTCTATCAGACATTTCATGAAAAATGAAACCTACTTACTTGTAACAACAAAGTGAGATGCTGACTCGCAAATTCCTTGCTCTGCAGGCCACAGCAGCCCAAGCACAGCACTGCCATGTTTCGCACAGCAGGATGGATATTAGTAATTCCTGGAATTACCTAGAAGAACAAACATAGCAAGACGTATTGAACAGAAGAGAACCTTGTAGCCACTTGCTTGTTAAGATAAGAAACTTATTTTGGTAACTAAAGAGACCAGGGTAACCACAGAGGACGTTTAAAAAGCCAGGATGAAGGGCCAATTTCTTTAACCTCCCCTTGAGGATGCTTTTGCAAACAAAAAAGCATGAACTGATTTTAACAAATGCTTATGCTGGTGGTCAAATAGACGGATGGATTGCTCAGATTTGTTTGAAAGAACTATATAAAAAAAGGACAAGATCTAACTTCATAAATGGAAAAATAGTGAATCTCTAACTGATATAAAACCTTATCTCCTTCTGTGGTAGAAATAAGAGTGGGAGATTCCAAACCAAGTTGCCAGGAACTGCCCAAAAGCTAAAACTGATTCCATCTGTAATCCAATGGAGGGCTGAAGTAGAAAAGCTGTGTGAGGTGCCTGCAAAGTGAAATCCTATACAGTTCAAACTAATTCATTTTTGATCCTTGGCTGCCTTTTGTGGATATACATGCAGAATAGAATGCAGAACAAGTATAGCTACCTGGGATAGAAAAAAGTATTGAGACCACATATACTTGCTGCTGCTCAGCACACCTCTTCTATATTGTGATATGTATCATAAGGTTGCCACATACCAGGGATTCAATTATTCCATCCAATGTGGGTCCCAATCCTTTGGAAAGTGAGACCTGCTTCAGAAGTTCGTTGCACATCATCAAACACTTCAGAAGTGTTTCTGGATCACTCTTTTAAAATAAAAGCATCATAGCTTAGTTCAGGATTTCTGTCTGCCCAAATATCTACATTGCTTTCTGCTAACCAAGAACAAAAGTGAGCAACATTCAGTTGAATTAACAATTTATTTCTATAGGAAAGCAAGCAAAATTTGACCCTACATTTATCATTAACTCCAACTGAAGAAGATGGTCTGTTCAATCAATGGGCCATCTTGAGATCTTCTAGTTGCAGATTGTTCCAAAGCAACAGCCTTTCCTTCCAGCAGCAATCACTCTAATTCCCATATTTCACATCTAGTTTTGTTCTGCAATGATGTAGCGATTGGATTTTTTTTTCTAGCCCTTATACATGAGAAATAATCCATTTGTAGAAAACTAGGTACTGTAGATAGGTAGATACAGAGATATTCTGGCTCATTTCTTTCTTTTTTAACGGGGTACTAGCATCTTTGGATGAGATCACAGGTAATAGCAGGATTTTCAGTTTCTCTTCCTTTGGAGTCCTTGTTGTTTTCTGACCTTAATTGTTTTCTTGAAGACATTTCATTACCCAACTAAGTAACATCTTCAGTGCTGGACTAAAGGACTCTACATCAAGGACTTCATAGTTCAAGTCTGAACTACAAGCATTCTTTTCTCCTTCTAAAAAGCCATTTCAAACAAATCATATACACAGTTCTTAACAAGTAAAGATGAAAACACTGAAAAAACTAGAGCAAGTGTAAAATACAGAACCTTTTCCACACATATCTCTTTAGTTCCGGATTCTTCTGTCTCTTTCAACAAGCCACTCTTTATACCTTCCAGCTCTATAATCCTCTCCTTTAACACAGAAGCATGGCTGAAGTCTTGCATGGCCACACACTTTTCCAGAGCATACTTTGCTTCCATGAGTTTCACTTTTATTTCTGCCAGCTGGAAAGAAAACAAAAATTATGCCCTGGAATTACTGAGTATTATATTATGGGCCTTTACAAAAAGTAGACATCTCAGTCATTCTGATTGCTGATTCCTGCATACACCCAATTTTATTGACAGTGCAATGAATTCTATCACTGCCTACTTGCAAAAAGTATTTTTTGTCTTTCCAATCTGGTCCATAAGTCTGGAATTTTGGGGTCTCCCATCCCCATATCAAAAGAGCAAGATGCTTCTCGGTTCCTGAGATCAACTAAGGTTGGATAAGTCCTGCTACCTCATCAGAATCTGGAATCAGCAACCTCCACCAGTATGAAATCTCTGCAACATGAATATTAAAAATACCATCATTTCATATGTCTTTGTACTTCTCTCAATGAAAATAGCCTTTGGAAATACTTTGTAAGATATAAAGTAGCATACAATAAAATAAAACAAAACACAGTAAAGTATACAATAAAGGTATTATAAAACAATAAAAAAGAAGAAAGAAACTAAAACAGACACAAAATCTGTTCATCAGTTTCTCAGCAAAGACCTGGATGAAGAGAGAAGTCTTCAAGTAATACAAAAAACCCCCACTGAGAGTACTAATTTTAGTGGACAATACAACAGTTTGAAAACCATAAAAGATTAATGGTAACATCTTATTTAATATAGTTTTAGAACACTCCCTATGCAAAAGCCTCTACAAATCTGAATTTGGCTCAGCTAATGAGCAGCCAACTATTGCTTCAATGGAAGGAACATGTCCATGGCCAGGTGACCTACAACTTGATCACCATGATCTGGACCAGTTGTCCTTTTTAGAGCAAGTGGAAGGGTGGCTTGGTGAAGGGAACTCACCCTGACACTGAGGTTACCGGGATGTACACAACAGTAGCAGTCTCTCCTTGCAGCTGAGAGATGAACCCAATGTGATAGACAGTGTCCTCAATGAAGGAGGTTTCCTGAACACACTGTCCATCCTTCTACTTTATTTTCTTCTATTTCCAACTTGAACTTACATACACCAAAGGAAATCAAAATTGACTTCCGGTTTGCCATCGTGGCTGCCGCGGCCACTGTAAGGCAAGCTCCGTCTTCCGCGTTTGGTTTTGCTCCGCTGGGGGACCCTGGAAAGGGTCGAAAGTCGCCCTGTAGGGGCAATGAGCAAGGAGGGGACCCCCACTTGATCGCAGGAGGGTGGCAGCCCTTCCGCTCGATCTGGGGCAACCCTCCAAACCGGCAGAGGAAAGACCGGCCATAGTAATATGGCCTGTCACTAGGCTGCAGACAGCCAAAGTCAAACTTACCACCAAGCACTTCGAAAGTAACGCGGATGAAACTGGGTGAAATCCAATCTTCTTTACCCTAAGTATTTTCTTTTCCTGTAAAAGCTGCCCAAAGTATCTTTCCCCCTGTGAGGAGAGAGGGAAGGGAATTTCTATCCCACCCTCTAAGAATAGTGGCGACTGACTACCCAGGGGAATTAAAGCACTAAAATAATATATTTAATCTAATTGGATTTATATGTTCCTGAAACCTGGAGACCAAACATTTTCCTATTTTTATTGGAGACTTTTGTTTTTATCTACAAAAAAGAAATAAAATTGGAAAAAGGATTATAAAAATGTTGGACTTAAAAAACTTTAAATGGCATTGGTGACATCTTGTGGCGAAGTTTGGTACTACAACTTGTTATTTCCTAAAAGAGACTTGGCTTGAAGCCCAGACCTTAGATAAGACTCTTCTGACTTTGGCACCACCTGTGAGAAACTCAGCTGTAAGAGAACAGCTGGGCGGCATAACTGGCCTACTTGAACTGTGAATGTAAACCTTTACTGACTTTCAGAGTTATATGTGGGGAATTGCCTTCCTATCTCTTTATTTGAGGAATATTGGTTACTATATGAGATGATGAAATGCCTTGGACTATAAAATCTTGCTTGATAAATGACTTCCACTATAAAGACTATTTATAAACATGTGAAAGAGATGGATGAGGACCAGGAAAAGATTTTTTCCATGTTGAAAGCAATACATGAAACTATTCTTTCAGTTTCTGACGAAATAAGATGTTACAGAAAAGAACAAGATGCCAGCTTAGATATACAAACCCAAATTCTGACTACAACTAAAGAACTAACAACGCAGAAGGTAACAGAAGAAGTGGAACAATCAAAAACTAAGACAGAGGACTCAATTGACCAATAAATACAGTCAATGGAATATCCAGAAAAGGGACTGACAACACTGAAAATGGAAAAGACTTTCTATATAAACCAAAAGAAATTTGAGGAGCAAGAAGAACAGACTGAATGGAAGATAAACATACCAGGACAATTATGGGGATTTGGAATAATAGGGAGATGGTTTAAAGAATACAAATGGGCTAGCCCTTCCCAAAAAATGGCAATTAAATAGTATCTCTTATTCCAAACAATATATATAATAACAGAGAGAGATCTATTTGATGGTTTAAAAGCGTTGACATGGAAGGCTAGTTGGCAAAGAAAGAAAGCCAGAATAAGGCTGAAGAAAATTGGGGTTTTGATTTATTAGAGGGGATTTCATATTACTAATTAGAGGGTCAAAGGGAGAAGTTGAGATAAGGGAAATTTTGGTCTTTAAATTTAAAATATTTGGAAATTAGTTGAAAATAAGGATGCTATTTAATACTTAAAAATTAGACCCAGAAGAAAACAAATATTATGAATATGTTTGATTTATTGATTAACTCAGACAATATATATAATGGGCTTTGATTTATTAAAGGGGATACTATATTATTAATTAGATGATGTAAGATGGGTGGAAACAGATAACTTTTAGGAAATAGAACAAGATTATACCCAAATAGATAAGATGTGTATTTTGAATATTAGATTCTGTTATGAATTGAGGTAAAGGAAAGTTTGGTTACCTAAAAACTGGAAATTATAAATATCAAATGTTAAATTTGAATATTGATGGGAAACTAAAAATTGGGAAAACTAATAACAGGATATTGATTGAATGTAAAGATTGAATGTAAAAGTAATTAAGATATGTATAAGCTAAAATTTATTGATAAATGTAATAATGATGTTTTTATTTAGTTGATATAATAATAACTGTATTAGCTTAAATATGAGATAGTAGATATTAAGGGAAAAAGAGAGGAAATATTTGAGGTTGTAGTTTGAGATTTGTACTAAAAAAAATTTGTATGTTACTGAACTATTGATTAACCCAGCCACCACGTTGCTTTTTAAATACTTAAATGTAAAATTGGAAAATTAATAAAAAAATTATTTTAAAAAAAGGAAATCAAAATCAACTGCCATCATTATCAAGATGTATAAAAACTTTGAAAATTTGCCCTCTCTATTCCTATTAATTTAATTCTCTGCATTTCTGGGAAATAACATTCAGATTTTTCAGAAGCTGCAGGGAAAAAAATGCAATCAGTTGTAGTTATTTCATTTAAAAAAACTGAATTGCTTAAAAAGTGGAACAATCTCCCCATACCTTAAGCTCTTGTTTTCTTATCTCACTTGCTTCTTGCTGCTTGTCTACTGTCACAATGGTTTCCCGGGCCTCTGAAATTATTTCAGCAACCTGAAAATGTAAATAAGCACCAACCTGAAATTGTAACAAGTCTGGAGAACTTATTTTATTCCTGTCATAAAGCTAAACAACAAACAACACTAATTTCTGGAGGTCCTTTGGGAGAAACTTACATCATTAAAAAAAAATCAAATCTTTACACGGCCACAAAACTTCTTGTGAAGATGGTGGTCTTGACCCCATCTAGCTTGATTTCCAAATCAGGAACATCAACCTTCACAACTGGGAGGAAAACTAGTAGTGTCTCTCATCTATCAAGGGGACAAGCAAATATGCTCTGATGAGGATGTTTGTAGAAAAATCTAGTTAATCACTCGCAGTTGCAAACTAGCCAAGCTCTTGAAAAGTGCTTTATTAAATATAAATGAATGAATCATTCTGAGATGACGTGATAGCAATCTTCCAATATCTGAGAGGTTGTCACAGAAAAGAAGGGATCAACCTATTCTCCAAAGCATCTGCAGGCAGAACAAGAAGCAGTGGATGGAAACTAATCAATGAGAGAACCAACTAGAAATAAAGAGAAATTTCCTGTAGGTGAGAACAATAAATCAGTGGAACAGCTTGTCTCCAGAAGTCATGGATGCTCCATTGCTGGAGGTTTTCAAAAGATCAGTCTGGAATGGTATAAGGCAACAGCCCTCAACCTTTTGGGCGCCAGGGTCCGGTTCTGTGGAGGGCAGTTTTTCTGTGGGCCAGGGTGGGGATTTTGCATGCTGTCTAGGTCCCACGTGTGCAGATGGGACTTTGCTTGCTTGCACAGCCTGATTCCTGGCGGGCCGTGGACCAGTGCCTATCCGTGGCTCAGGAATTCAGGACCCCTTATACAGGGTCTCCTGCTCGAGCAAGGGGTTGGACTAGAAGACACCCAAGGTCCTTTCCAACTCTGTTATTCTATGTATATTCTGTAATTTTTCTAAATATATGAATATTTACACCTGAAGCTGTCAAAGACAACTCTATTCAACTGTTTTTTTAACATCCAAAAAAAGCAAACTTTTTACAAAGGAGAAATGGATTCAAAACAGGTACTTTGGCTTATGCAATTGCTCTGAAGACTTCCCTAAAGGATTAAACTTTCAAAGTTGCAACCAAAAGAACATACCATCTGGATTCTTTGGTCATCATCCTTCAAAAGGCAAAGCAACTTTTCCATAAGATTAGATACAAGGGATGTTGACAAGGTTGGAATCATAAGAATTTTTTGTAGAACACTCAGCAATCTCTTCCTTAAAAAAGAAAGAAAGAAAGAAATACTCATGTTTTTTTTAGCTTAAAATCCAAGGAATCGTTATTAGGGGGTGGGTTGGTGCCTGTATTTCTGATATATGGACATCACTGTTTCCTGCCAATGAACACACTTTCAAATCCCAAATGTTACAATTAGGGTTTCTTCTCTGCTTAGAAATATTGTAAAACATGGAAAAACCCTTCCCCTGTAAGATTTAAGAGACAAGCTCAGACTGAAACAGAGAAGAAAGCTTATTTGACTACAGTGATGTCTGCCTCCACTACACACTCCATCTCTCAGGCCATGAAATTCTGGGAAAAGGAAACTTTTTAGAGTGAAAATGTTCTGCGGCCGGACTACAAATGCCCAGTCTAGATGGTCAACTGGATATTCTTAAATCTCAATTATTTCTATTGATGTTCTCTGCCCCATTTATATTTCTGAATCCAGTTTTTCTGGGTGATCCTTTCCCTCAACATCTAATGATTCTCTGACAGAGGAGGAACTGAACTGAACAGCAAGGTTGGATTTTCCCTGTTGTTCTTCCAAAGGACCGGATAACACCAGGGAATGGGCCTCAAAAATATGAATCCCAATGAAAAAAAATGTCAAGCATGAGTTGTAATGTCATCACATGAACCTCTTTCAGATATGGGTCCTAACAAGGAACACAACCAGAGAAGTCATAGGATGTATTAGGAGATTGTATTGTTGATGACCTAAGATATGTTTTCTCTACATGGAGAAAGCAACATCACCCTCTTTATTGTGGATAAGGTACATAATTGGGGTTCTGAAGACCTGTTTTCAGACCAGCTATAGACAACTCACAGACCAGATGCTCTTCATTCTTGCTCTCCTACAGATTATCCCCCATTTTTGAAATTAATGCAACCATTACTTTCTTTTCTACTGCAAAACATTTATATTACGTGATTGTAAGAAGCACCATACCCCCTTGACTCAAAACAACTGAGTGAAAAATTTACAAACCACAAATTGATGTGAATATCTTAACTTGGTTTGCTCAAAGGGATATCATCAGATAATATCCCTCCGAGTCAACCTGTTCCTTTCTATAACATTTTAAAATATATCTTGTAAAAAAAATATATTCTTCACAATTGCCTAAAACAATTGCATGGGTTTTTTACAGTCATACCTGCCTCCTTCTTCAGTGATATCCATGCAGCCAATCATTAGAATTAACTGCTGACCTATAAATTCCTTGGTCATCAATTGCTCAATGCATGCCAAATCTTCCTTTTCTTCCTGACTGAGTACTGGAACGCTTTGAAAGTAGCTTAAGGATAAAAAAAATCAAAAGGGATTAAAATTTATCTCCTTGCCAATCCCAGGCTGTTGTATTAATTCACAGCCCTTTCAAATTACACCTCAACACACTTTCCACAGACAGCAATGTGGTTTTTGATCTTTTCCTGATCTTTGTCAATGGCTGAATATTTAGAAAATTTTAGATGGACAATGCAAAATCATAAGATATCTGAAAGAGTTTCTCCTTTACACAGCATGGTACTACGAATCTGACTACACAACTCATCCAATCTACTTTAACCCCTTTACTATTTTTGCAGCATCCCCTGCCTATCAGATATCTATTCATTATTAACAGATCTTTTAAAAATCAGTTATTCCAAAATGCTTATTCCAAAACGGCATCAGAGAACCTTAACACCAGTACTAATAAGAGATAACTGTAAGAATAAAGCAGAAGGTATATTGAACAGACATTGCAATTTTTGAATTAATTGTGTTAATTTACCTCAATAGATAATCTGCATAGATAGCAGGCTCTGGCAAGACTTCTTCTAAGAATTCTTCTCCTTTGGATTTCAAGTGCTCACAAAGAGCTTTCCAATATAAGGCACTCTCTGCAGTCAGTTTTTCTATTGGAATAGTTTTCCTTCAAATGAAGCACATGGGGCGCTATTAAGTTTCCATCAAAAAAGAAAAAGAAAAAACCCAATTCTTTTCTTGTGTTAGTTACAGTATATAAACCAGGAAATTTCAGAAAGCAATCACTGCAAGCTAATATACCTATATCTACATTAAAAAAAGTTTCTGAAACATATTACTGTATGTTTTGATATTTATCTTTAAGAAACAATGTTATGTGAGTATGCTGTTGATGAAAAGTTAAAGAAATAAAGTTTTTGTTCTCTAATATTTTCCTATTTATTTATTTTTGTGTTTCTTTTATATCTATCATAATCTAGCAAGTTTTGGTGGTTTATAAAATCTATAATATAACAAAACTAAAACATCAACAAAATGATTAAAATAAAACAATTTTATAAGATGGTGGCCTATATGCATATAAGTTGGTGGCCTATATGAGTCTTATAAGATGGTAGCCTATAAGCCTGTTTGATTTCTATATAAACAAAACTCAGTCCCACTACAAGAGCTGTACTAAGAACAAAAAACATAAATAAGAATAAAATATGACAGTATATAGATTTAGAAACATATTCTCCAATTATACCTTATTTTCCCAGTCTACTTCATTTATATATGTCATGAGCTTAACCGTTTTTTAAAATAAACATACCACAATTGGTTGTTACATGCAACATGTTTAAACCTTAAAGTTATGTTTGACTATTAGAGTGCTATCTGAACCTACCACTACAAGAAGGCCTAATAGTATTTTGGTAATATGCTGGGAGTGTTAATTTTTTTAAAAGCCAAGTATCGGCATTGCTGGCTGGGGAATTCTGGGAGTTGGAAGTACACATCTTAAAGTTGCTAAGGTTCAGAAACTTTGGCATAGGAAGGCTCAAAACACACAGTTGCACTAGTTTCATGAAGAATATGGGCAGGAAATTTTGCATGGATTAAAAACAAAGAGCTACTAAATCCAACTGAAGCATCATGGAATATAATTTTAGAGGCAGAAGACTCTATCTTATGTTCCTGCTAGAGAATGCACGTTACTCTGACCCAAGTAAAGACAGCCACAGCTGTATTACCCCTACCTGTCATCAAGTTCTGAAAACTTTTTAATCAGATCTTGGAGAGGAGACAGCAGGAACATAGCATTAAGGGCTAGAATACCCACTTCGGGGCAACTCTCCACATCCAGATGATGGAGCAATTCTAAGACATTTCCTTCAGCTAGAAGTAACCAAGCTTGGAGAAGCTGTTTCTGTACCATTTCTTTCACACTTTCTATTAGAGACAGAAAGGAATTCCACATCAGATGCACATACATACACACACGCTGCATATAGTATATATATGTTTGTCTGAATAATCTCTCTCTTTCTCACTCCCCAAAACATTCTGTTCAAGTACTTTGTAAAGCAGAACTCAGAATCTTCACTACAGGTAGTCCTTGACTTACAACTATTTGTTTAACAACAGTCTAGAGTTATGATGGTGCTTACAGCCCATCCTGAAGGTTACAACTGTCTTACTATCCCGCAATCACATGATTGCAATTTGGGTACTTGGCAACTGGCTCAAATTTACAGCAGTTAGTGTCCTGTGGTCACATTATCACAATCTGTGGTTTTCCCAGGTGGCTTCCCACAAAATTAATGGGGGCGAGAGCCCAGATTCACTTAACAACCATGTGATTCACTTAATGACCATGGTGGTTCACTTGATGTTAATGAATCTTTAAAGCCTCAATATGTTTCTCTTTGTCCCCTTTTATACTCAACAGAATCAAGGTGGGGTCCTTTTGAGTCTTATATCTTTTTCTTTTCCAAGACTAAATTTCTTCTGACTTAAAGGCTCCTATATTCATTTACACCAGACATGAGTACTATCTGGCTCTTTGGCTGTCTCTGTCCAGCCCACAGCCACAGTCCTATTGGTTCAGCCCTCCACAACAATCTGTTTCCCATGTGCCCCCTTGGGAAATTAACTCCTCCCCCCCCCCCCCCCCCCCCCCCCCCCCCGATTTACACTGCCTTTCTTCACCTTCTCAGATGAGAAGAATAAAATTGAGTCTAGGGGAGAGTAAAGATTCCCACAGAAGAGATGTTGACTATATATAATTTATCATGATTACTTTTATTATAATTCTGTTTCTGTCCTTATGACTATAATAGTTACCTGCTTTGACTATTATTGCTCCTAAGAACATCCCAATGGTTTCAAAGGCAGTTACTTTAAATTAGATATCCTGTCTCCCATCACTATCTACACACACATTAAGCATGTATTGGAAAAAAGAAAACTGCTTTAAAACATTTAAATTAAAATAAAAATATTTTACCTGATCTATCATTAAGTCCTTGCTGCAAAAGTTTTACTCTCTGGGCTATTGTCAAAGCTTTGACATGAACTTTTTCTGCCAGCACCTTTAAAAAAATGTTTTCACATAATTTTGCTTTTGAATAATATGGATTAATAGCATATAAAGCAAAATACACTGAAAGACAACACAATTTGCAATGTGCCTCTGAAACTGTAAACAGACAAATCACAAAGCTAACACAACTATAGAATAAGACATTCTGCAAAACTGTCTTTTTCTTCAAAAAAAAACAACCCAGTTGACATCCCAATACCCTAAGAAATATCAGATGCAACTTAAGACCATAGCTGCTTTATTGTATCCTGCCATTTAAAAATAAATCATGTATTCTTATGGTGACTCATTTTGTGCCCTCAAAGTGAACCCCTAAGATCTTCAAATGGTGATGCTCATTTCCTGTCCATAGATAATCTTTTTAACCAGTGCATAAATCCAAGTCCAGGAAAGAAGATTTGTGACCGGTACCAACTTTAGCCACTTTGGCTGATAGGATTGTTCTTTTGAACAGACTGGGTAAATATTTTGATCTGGGTGTTCTGTTAGTTCCTACCTATAATTGTCTAAATGGTATGGCAGTTTGCAATCATATTAAACAGTTAATAAAATAACACTCCAACATTTATGTTTCTGATGGAACTTAGGATCTAGAATGTCATATAAAATCATAGTGGATGAAGCATAGCAACTGACGTAACCAGTACTGAACTTCAACTCTCAGCAGTATGAAATTAACTTACTAGTTAATGATAATACTAATGCATTTACATCCACAGAAAGCAGTACAAAAATGGGGTTGTCTCCCATCTATCTGGGGCCATTTCAAAGAAAGATCTCCAGGTAAAACCAAAGGAGATTTTCAGCACTTCTCAGCACAGCTCACCTTAGCAGCGCTTTCTGCAGATACTGATAAATTTCTGTTAAATTTAAAGTATTTTCTTACAGAGTGCGATCCATACATATTCTACCAGCTAAATTCTCTAATAGTTTGTATAATTTTAACACAGAGAATAAATAGCAAGTGACATTACCAGATATTTATTCACCTGATATGCTAATTTCCTGACTGTCTCCTTTACATCCATAGTACGACCAATAATTTTGGACAGAGTTTTAACTGATGGACTAATGCAAGACAACACAGCACGTCTTACTTCTGAATTGGAGTCAGTCTCAATTAAACTGTTGTAAACTGAGAAGAAAAAAAGTACTGTGACAGGTTTGTTAGTGATAAGAATATCAACATAAATAAAACAGAATGCAGAAAAGCTGAAATGCAGAAATTCTCCAAAACATTCAAGCTTACAAGCTTAGAGACCCAGCCAGCTAAATCTCAGTAGGAGCTATCTAAGCATCTCAGGAGGACAGTCTTGTGCTCCACACTTCATAGGATTGCTATTAATAAACTCTTTGTAGCCAAAATCTTGTGTAAAGCTGGATGATTCCCACAGGAAATGCCAACTACTGTTGGAAGTACCAACTACTGTTGGAGCCTGATTTGCTATTAGTTAAGCTCCTTTTTTACAAACAAAAATCCTTTTTCTGGGAAAATAATAACAAAAGGTAAGAGAAGCTTAACACACACTGTACAACAGTTTTTTTAAAAGAAAACTTAAGTCCTTTTTCACAACATTGATAGGATTTTGGTAACGTTTTTGTTCTATTAGGCATCTCTTTCAACATAAAGAGAACAAAACTATTCTAACAATTCATATAGATGATAACGATGGGCAGCACACAAATTTAACAAATACAGTGGGGAAAAATAGTATTTAGTCAGCCACCAATTGTGCAAGTTCCCCCACTTAAAAAGATGAGAGAGGCCTGTAATTGTCATCATAGGTAGATCTCAACCATGAGAGACAAAATGAGAAAACAAATCCAGACAATCACATTGTATGATTTGGAAAGAATTTATTTACAAATTATGGTGGAAAATAAGTATTTGTTCAATATCAAAAGTTCATCTCAATACTTTGTTATATATCCTTTGTTGGCAATGACAGAGGTCAACCGTTTTCTGTAAGTCTTCACAAGGATGGCACACACTGTTGCTGGTATGTTGGCCCATTCCTCCATGCAGAACTCCTCTAGAGCAGTGATGTTTTGGGGCTGTCGCTGGCAACACGGACTTTCAACTCCCTCCAAAGGTTTTCTATGGGGTTGAGATCTGGAGACTGGCTAGGCCACTCCAGGACCTTGAAATGCTTCTTACGAAGCCATTCCTTCGTTGCCCGGGCGGTGTGTTTGGGATTATTGTCATGCTGAAAGACCCAGCCACGTTCATCTTCAATGCCCTTGCTGATAGGTTTGCACTCAAAATCTCACAATACATGGCCCCATTCGTTCTTTCCTGTACACGAATCAGTCGTCCTGGTCCCTTTGCAGAGAAACAGCCCCAAAGCATGATGTTGCCACCCCCATGCTTCACAGTAGGTATGGTGTTCTTTGGATGCAACTCAGCATTCTCTCTCCTCCAAACACGACGAGTTGTGTTTCTACCAAACAGTTCTACTTTGGTTTCATCTGACCATCTGACATTCTC
>NW_015386785.1:2078223-2083673 GCF_001527695.2 Protobothrops mucrosquamatus
ACCAAATACTTATTTTCCACCATAATTTGCAAATAAATTCTTTCCAAATCAGACAATGTGATTGTCTGGATTTGTTTTCTCATTTTGTCTCTCATAGTTGAGGTCTACCTATGATGTCAATTACAGGCCTCTCTCATCTTTTTAAGTGGGAGAACTTGCACAATTGGTGGCTGACTAAATACTTTTTTTCCCCACTGTAAGTTCACACTGCTTGTCCACCAAGCCTTCTCCTAAGTTAACTATGATTAATAATCTCAGCTGCTAAATCAGTCAATCCAAATCTTGCCAAGCTGGCCCTGTACCCATCTTCAATACTAGTTTTCACTCAAGAAAGATGTCTAGATGAAAATTAAATTATGCCTTTTTGACATCAATTTCTAGACTTCCTTCTGTTTACATTTTTTCAGAGTCAGTTCTATGTTAGTATTGAAACCTGACAGCCAAAAATCAAAAGCAATGTGAGTTTGATGAGTTTCTGCCATATTAAATACTAGATAAAGTTAAAATATTGCAGCTTCTTTTAAAGATCAGCAGAAATAAGAAGTTTAATAAACCACATGAATTGGCAAGGAATATACCATTAACAACTGGACACTGGTCATCCTTGGGGTCCTGAAGCCTGGACAAAGCCAACACAGCTTGAATTCTCACATTTGGTACTTTGTCTCTTGCTCTGAGCTGCATAGCAGTGTTAATCTGATCAAACAGTTTGTCTTCGATCTGGGCATTCTCTGGCAGACTTCCCAAAAGTTTATTAGTAAGTTGGCATACACGAAATCTAACTGCATTGCTGTTAGCTGGGTGGGACTTAAAGACAAAGAGAGATTCTTAAGCATTCATTGTTATTATGGTTATACACAATTATAGATTTTAAAATTTGTATCTCAGCTACTATTGTGTGGTCAGAGCTTTTATATAGCTCTGGCTACACAATAGTACCTGAAGTACAAATTTTACTATTTTGTTTACAATGACAAAAAAAATCCAACATTTATGCTCAGATCCTTATATACTACATTAATTTATTTCCCCTTTCTGAAGCACAGAACATCTGCCCCAGCCCAGAAATGCTCTGCACAATAACTTTTGCTTAAAGGCAGCAATTTTCATTTGTAGAATTAATCTGTGGAAGCCACAGATTTAAGCATAACACAGAAATATTGAATAGAAATGGCTCTCCTGTACAAATGAATTTCAGAAAGTCTAACTTAAGAACAGCTAATCAACTGCTTTGTATTGCTTTCCTTAACTAAGGCAGAAAAAGATAAAGCTTTCCCTCTCAATGTGATATTAATACACATAAATTAATATGTATTGGGCCATTAATAGCTTATTTACAAAGTTTTGGATGGTGCTGGATACATATTTTAATGAAAGTTTTTAACTATGTAGTACTAATTATTTATTACTTTACAGATATGGTACCTCAAGGAGAAAGGTGAATAGGTAATTTAGAAAGGAATTCTCCATTTCCTCTTCTTCAGCACCCTCTTTCTCCGAATTATACAATGAAGCCAGAAACTTGGCCACA
Source organism: Protobothrops mucrosquamatus (assembly GCF_001527695.2). Taxonomy (NCBI): domain Eukaryota; kingdom Metazoa; phylum Chordata; class Lepidosauria; order Squamata; family Viperidae; genus Protobothrops; species Protobothrops mucrosquamatus. The sequence goes on from NW_015386785.1 coordinate 2,079,755, forward strand.
AAATTTATTACTTGTTCCACTGCAGGTTCTCGTTTGTAGATTACCATGGCATACTTCAGATAATGAACAAACTTTTCATGAAAACAGTCCTTGTCCTGTAACTAGAAGCAAGAATTAACCCATAAGTTCTTGGAGAAAAGGCTAGATACATCAAACAAAAGGTCAAACTCCAAAGAATTCGGTCAAGACATTTGCAGACCTTCTTGCTGATACATCCCATTCAAAATATTCTTCTCACCAGTATTTCTCCTTAAACTGGCTCTTAAACCAGACATTCCTACATGTGAGCATAACTCTGCTTATCCCAGGAAGCATAGATCAGCATGAGGAATGCTGGGAAGTTAGTTCCATAATTACAGGAGGAGCACAAAATACCCCTACAACTTTAGAAAGAGACCATCTACTACTAGCATTTTGTTTCCCCCCATGCAGAAGATGAGATAGCTAGTGTCACTGATGCAATGAACATAAATTTGGGCAAACTCCATGGAGGGCAGGGGGGCCTAGTGTGCTATGGTCCATGGAGTCGCAAAGAGTTGTACACAATTTTGCAATTGAACATTTTTTCTTGTTCTTTCTCACTGATGGGTATCTCTCTAGTTACTGCAACATCAAATATCCATACTTGTTTCTTTGGGATTATAAATATGTCTGGCTTATTAGGGGCTAAATGGAAATCCCATAGGATCTTAACCTTCTTGTTCTCAATTACTACCATCCTCCTCTTATTATTTTTTTCCCATTTTTGCCTACTTGTTTTTCCATGCTTTCTTAAAGGCTTCATATTTTTCACATTGGAAATCTTATAAGTAAAAGAATGATTGTATAGACTTTTGCAAACCTACATAAGAAGTCCCACAAGAAGGAATGATAAACAATACTTACCTCATTATAGGTATGCTTTAAAGATATCACCAATTTGGCCTGATTTTGGTGAGGTTTTTGAGCTTCCTCAAAGGCCTTCCTAATATCAAACAACTTTTCCCCTTTCATAGCTGCAATCAGAAGGAAAAATGTAGAAAACAAATAACACCTGTTATATCAATTCTATCAACTAATTCCTTGCTTCTGCAGTGCCCAGCTGTGGAGGTGTTTCATCTTTTGCAAATTTTCTCTGTTCAGTGTATTCCTTGATGTGAATATTTGAAAGACACAATGACCTAAGGTGACACAAATATGGAAGACATCTATGGAGATTCTCAGTCATCTAGGTCATGGTTGTCCCAAAGGTGATTTTTCAGGAGGCAACTGGACTTTCTTGTTCTTCTCTGAAGATGTTTCGCTTCTCATCCAAGAAGCTTCTTGGATGAGAAGTGAAACGTCTTCAAAGAAAAACAAGAAAGTCCAGTTGCCTCCTGAAAAAGCAGCTTTGGGACAACCATGACCTGGATGACTGAGAATCTCCATAGGCATTTAGCTAGGCACTTTGGGATGAACACCCTTCAAATGCTGAGGGAGTATGAATGGACTTCCAGAAAACATTGCAGACTACAGGAATGATTTGCACTTCAGTTTGAGATTCATCCCCAACAGCCTGTGCCTGTCTTCAACAGTGAAGGGATACAGGGCAGAAAACATCCTGCAGCTAAGAAGGCTCCACACACATTTGCACAATCAGGTGACCCTGAGGACACAGATAAACCTCCAAATGGCCTCAACAACTCTCTAAAAAGAATGCAAATGACCAGCTGTCTGCAAGGAATATAAATCCTTCCATTCCCCACCATCCAGAGCTGAAGAAGCTTCTTGGATGAGAAGTGAAACATCTTCAAAGAAAACAAGAAAGTCCAGATGCCTCCTGAAACAGCACCTTTGGAAATATGGAAGACATTACTTCCAATTCTTTTCTTCCTGAAGACAGCTCAGCCCATTATGGCCAATTTCTCTAATTAACAAGGGTTCATCTTGACAGCTAACTTAGCTATAGTGAAATTAACCCATAATGGAGACTGCAGCCTTCAGAAAACCATCGCAAAAGATCCACATCTAACCTTATGTCAAACTCCTTAAAATCAAAACAAAGCGAACTGTAGTCGCCCAACCAAAAAATACCTTCAGTAAGATTTAATTCTATTAGAGGCTATAAACCAGTTTAAATTTAAATCCAAGGTAGTGTTTTAGAGGGCACAGCTATAGACGTCTTCTCCCAAAGCCGCAGAACTGCTTTCCAACGATAGTCATATGATCCCAGGAAAAGTTTCAGCTGCTTTAAAAGACCTTCATGGAAACAAACTCAAAGCAGTAGTTTGGGTCTAAAAATGGTCCAGATTCTAATATGGGCTACGGAGAAACATTTTTTCAATATCCTAATGGAAGGGGCATAGAAAGGTAGCCACTGTCTTTCCTTTGCTCAGCCCAAGCAGCAGCGCTGCGAGCCTCCGAATGGACAGCTCGAGGGGGGGGGGGCTGCTGAAACGCTGATGGCCTTTCTCCAAAATCCCGCGGGCCCCCGCCCTCCGGTCTCTGCTGCGCCCCCACGAACGGCTGGAGAGGATCCCCTGCTGCCCCCAGGCCCAGAGAGCGCAGCGCAGGTGGGATCCCAGCGCAGGTGGGATCCCGGCGGAGGCGCAGCGCCCCGAAGCTACCCATCTTACCTGCCCCCAACAGTTGTCTGCGCAGCTGCGTCTCGTCCTCGCGCTTTCGGGCTGTCTTCAAATTTTGAGCGCTCTCGACCGGAGCGGAGAGTCTCGCGAGAGACTGGAACTTTCGGTCGGGGTAGCTGCTGCCACTGCCGGCGGTGCCTTTGTTTTTACAACTGCGCCCCTGTGTGCATGCTCGCCGGCCCGCCCGCGGTTGTTACGGAAGGATGGGCTGCAGGGGTACATGACTAAAAATATGTTATTTTTGCATTATTAAAATCATTCTTCCTTTATTATGATGGCAAAGGGCCAGCGACTCTGGGCGGGAATCTGCTGGCTGTGAACTGAACCATTAAGCCAAACCTACTATGTTGACTTGCCATGAATTATAACTAGTTAAAATGTCCTAATTCTTTCAAAGTAAGTTTGTAAGGCTTTGTCAAGAAAGATTTCGGCGGCGATTATGCATTTTATGGCAGAAAATACCTTAAAGCAGATATTTCAGCATGAGGGAATCCATTGTCGGATGGACTTGAATTGAGTTTTGTTCACCTCAAATTTGAAAAAGACAATCGATGTCCAGCGGCTTAGCTATTGAAGATGCTGCAAATAAATAAATAAATAATGAACATCGTTAACAAAACAGATCGGTTTTTTTTTTCATTATATCATGTCCTGCTTAACTAATAAAGTAAAAAGCAACTTTATTCACACCACTTATGCAACATTTCCAACTTACATAATAAATTTGTTGTTCCCTTAACAGTTTGCTTCCTGTGCATCTCTCAACTGCTGTATTTCTGAAATTTCTGCAACATCTTTTTCTCAGTTCTGATCTTGCAAGCAAATATTCCAGTTTGTGTGCAAATAAGCTACAGACGCACCATTCTTCCCTAAAATAATTTGGAATGAAAGCAAGCCTATTTTAAAAGATGGGGTTTTTTTAACTTTTAACTTTTTTAAAAAATTACAATTTTAAATTTTTCTTTAAAACTTTTTTTTAATACAAGTTTTATTAAGTTTTTCAGTTTTTACAAGAAAGTGCTTAGGAAACAGTGTGGTGATAGGATAGTCAATTATCCAAAAACCAACACATTCATGTATAATTCAAATTAACTCATTAAAAATTCCTTCTCTAGTTCCCACCAATCATGTAACATATTCAGATTAATACATTTCTAGTACAAATCCATCAATCAATAAAATTTATAAAAAGCCATTAATTGTAAAAATCCCAATCCTGTATTTAAGCTTTACAAAATTCCAGTTACCATATTTCAATTAGCCATTTAAACTTATTATTTAAACTTCAGGTATCCGTAATTTCCCTCTATTCATAA
>NW_015386785.1:2084003-2085870 GCF_001527695.2 Protobothrops mucrosquamatus
GTGGTATCATTTGAGTTGAAAAAAAACATCCCATCCCCTTTTTTAGGAACCTGTCTCCTTTGTAATTGATCCCTTGTTGCTTTAAAAAATCAACTCTCGACATTTAATTCTGCTGAGTAAGACACACAATTATCTTCAATTTTGTGGTTAGTAGTTGGTTATCAAAATTGTCATAGTTCTCAATAAATTGTATTTGAGCATCCATTCCTGTTACTTTTGAAATTGTATATGGCAGTGATGGCAAACATTTTAGAGACCGAGTGCCCAAACTGCAACCCAAAACCCACTTATGCATTGTCGGGTGCCGAGTGGGCGTGGCCCATTGGGTGGGTGTGGCCCATTGGGTGGGCATGGCTGTGGTGGTAACGGCAGACTGGGTGGGACTAAAAAGTTCAATCAATTTCAACTTTGCAAGATCTCTTTTTCCCGCGAGAAGTTGAAATTGGCTGATTGATTGAACCTTTTTTTTTGCACCCACGGCGGTGGAGGCCTAAAGCGAAAAGGTTTTATAAAACCCAGCTGAAGGCCTAGGACTGGGGCGACAGCGCGCATGCCCACAGAGAGGGCTCTGAGTGCCGCCTCTGGCACCCGTGCCATAGGTTCGCCACCACTGGTATATGGTTTAGTTAAAGTCACTTTTTGATAATCAGGAGTCTCGATAGATTGTATATAGAATGGCATAGAATCTTCTTTGGTATTGATTGATTCCTCTTCTGTTGTTTTTTGGTCTGTAGGATAGTCAAATGAAGTCTGGAGGTCGGTTTGTAAATTCAAAGCAGAGTTTCTGTTTTTTATTTCTGTAGTAATCTCTTTTATTTTAACGCATACTTGCTCAGTGGCTTCATAGATTTTTTCCAATATAAGTTTACAGTTGAGTTATAAATAGGGTTTCTCCATTTCAATAGTAACTAGAGACAATCCTGTTATCTTTTAATGGAGGCTATATTTAATAACAGTTAGCCAGTGTCCATCCCCACAGATTTAACAGCTGTTGAACTTCTTTGTCTTTTCCCTTTTATGATGATCTGAAGGTCAAAACCAACCTCAGCATCAAACAAGAAAAAAAACAGTTGCAGTTTTACATTTCTCCACAAGGTGTCCTCAGTAGATTATAAAATTTCTTCCCAGACACCAAAAATAACGATAAGAAAATCAGGGGAAAATAGTATTCTTTTTTTTTTTTAAATTTTTATTAATTTTTTCAAATGAACATATAAACAAATAATACAAATATGGTGCATTTCATTAGAAAAACAAACACATAAAAAGCCTACTCATTAAGTATTCAGAAATAATTCACACTCTGCATCCCCCCCTGCATCCACACTCCCTCAACCTTCTTATCTACGGTACTTCCCTCTTCCTTCCTCCCCCTCTTGACCACAACCTCTCCTCTTTCCTCCTTTCCAACTATCCTACACATCCCATCACCTTCTTTTCCACCACCTCGGATGCAGTTTAGGGGTACTAGCCGATCACCTCCTCTTCTTAAAGACAAACATTTACATTATATTTATAAATACACCAAATTTTATATAATTCTACCCCTTCATCCCCTTCCCCCCTCCCCCCGGACTTCCCAGAACTGAGTACAGGGATAAATACATAACATCCCAAGTCTAAATTAAGCTATCCATTCATAATACAAACAAAATTAGCATACTTTAACTCTAACATACAATAATAAACTTAAATATAAAATATATATATAAATTATATTAAATATATAAAAAATATTAGAAAAAAAGATATTTATTCAAAAGCTATATGATAATTAATCACTTCATACTTTCTCTTCATATAATCTATCCATCTTCTCCATACTGAAATAAATTTTTCTTGAGATTGATCCTTCAAGTATGCGGAA
>NW_015386785.1:2089100-2090322 GCF_001527695.2 Protobothrops mucrosquamatus
AATTTTGAAAAATATTCCAGAAAGGCCTTTTTAATCAAATCTTGTTGAAAAACTTCTTTACCTTTATAATTTATTTTCTCTATAACTCTTTGTTTTTGTTTCTTTCGCAATTGGTAAGCCAACCACCTTCCAGGTTTATCTGCATTACAAAATGTGTTATATTTCATATATCTCAAGTTCACTGCAGTCTGATCAGCCAATAACATCTTAAATTGTTCCTTCAACATTGCAATAGATACCTTCAAATTATTATCCATTGGATTTAAGGAGAAAGCTTTTTCTTTTATTTTTATCTCTTGCTCCAAATCCCTATACTTTTGTAACTGCTTTCGCCTATGAGCTGTGTTCATTGAAATTAGAGCACCTCTCATAAAAGCCTTACTAGCATCCCACACCATTGACATAGAAGTGCCCTTATTCATGTTCAGTGTAAAAAAGTATTTTAAATAATCTTTAAGTATCTGCATGTTAGATTCATGTTTTAATAAATTTTCATTCAGTCTCCAAGTCCTTTTACTTCCTCCTTCAGTTGAGAGTTCCATCCACACAGGGCTATGATCTGATAAAATCCTAGAAAAAAATCTTCACTTTCTTAACCCTGGGGAGTAAATCATTAGTAATCAAAATGAAGTCAATTCTAGAATGAGAATGATGTCTATCTGAAAAATAGGTGAAATCACTTTCTCCTATATTCCGATCTTGCCAAATGTCTCTTAACTCCAAATCCTCTTGTAATGCAAAAAAAAACTTTTAGGCAGTTTAACTTGAGTCGACACTTTAGAATAAGTTTTTTTATCTTTCTTAGGATCTATAACACCATTCCAGTCTCCCATCATAATGACAGATTTATAATCCAATTGAGTTATCTTTTGATGTAAAAGTTTATAAAATTGTTTCTGCTGCTGATATTGATTAGGCGCATATAAGCCAACAATAAGAGATTTTTTGCCATTCAATAAAAGTTCAACAAACACAAATCTTCCTTCTTTATCAAAGTCAATTAGTTTTGGCAATAATTCTTTGTTAGCATAAAGAACTACACCAGCTTTTTTCCTTGGTGCCGGGGCAATAAAATGGAGTCCCAGTCTAGAATTAATCAGATACTTTTGATCTTTTGACGTAATATGCGTTTCTTGCAGACATATAATATCATTTTTATGTTGTTTCAAATAATGAAATATTTTCTTCCTTTTTTGTGGTGAGTTCAAGCCATTAACATTCA
>NW_015386785.1:2090852-2098203 GCF_001527695.2 Protobothrops mucrosquamatus
TCCTGTAGATCTTCTTTTAAGCCTCTAATTCTTATAGCATACTCCATTTCTCTATATTGTGACATTGCAATATCATTTTGAGCAATTTCCACACCTTCTTCTACTTTTTCCAGTCTATCCTCCACTCCTTCCATTTTCTCCACCACTTCATCCACCCGTCCCTCTATACGTTCTACATGAACTGCAAAGCCTTGAAAAAATTGTGATATGTTCTCACACAATTCATCATTTCTTTTGCTAAGAAGCTCTTCTGTTTCCATTCTCATTTGTTGTACTATTTGCTTGGAAACTTGTGCCAAAGATTCCTGTAAATCCTTAAGAGTAATAGAGGGGGGGGCGAAGGTGGAGGAGTTTTAGGTTTCTGTTGTGTAATTTGCACAACTGGAGAAGAAATAGCTGTTTTAGGTACTGCAGAAGTTCCAGTACGTTTAGAAGCCATTCTGAAAACACTCTGAGTATAATCCAAAACAAGAGAAAGCAGCAGCTATTTAACCAAACTTTCCTTGAATTTAAAAGAATCTTTTCAAAGTATCAATCCACAACAGCAAGTGTTTAGCCAAACTTTTCTTAAATTCAAAAAGGTTCAAAATGGTCTTTACAATGTATCAATCCACAACCAGAAGAGAAGTGAAAGTTTTCCTTTGAAACAAAGAAACGGCTTGCCTGCAGCCATTTTCTTCTCAAATTAATTATAACAATTGAGAAGGATGTCTTTAAATCTTCTGAGTTAAAGTCTTTTTGTCAATCAAAGTCCAATTTTCCTGGTCAGTTCTGTCTGTTGATAAGTTTACTCACGATTAAAAATCTGAATAAATATCAGAGGTGGAGACGATGTCTGGCTTCGCTGCAAACGAAGACATCCCGAGCTGCAGAGAAAGCTCTGAGCTCCGGAGGAGTTCTCACCTTCATCCCCCTAGAAAGCTCCTAGGGGGACTAGGGAACTCTACTCCTACTCAGAGTAAAACTCGCCCTCTCTCCTTCTCCTGAAGAGAAAGCTCAAGCCGCCACACAGCTGATGCGCGCTGTTTCGGAGGCTTTAACGCAGTCCCGGACGGGAGGCTTGTAAAAAGCCTCCATCGGCCATCGTCTGGCCACCAGAAGTTCAGTATTCTTCACATATAAACTAAATCCAGTAATGAAATTCAATAATAAGAATTTTTTCAAGACCCCAAAGTAAATAGAAATAAAAAATAGTCAATAAAAATAATTTTCTCTTTTTTCAAAGCTTCTCTTCCACACTGACAAATGCCGCTCTCTCAAAGAACGGAAATAATTCCAACAATGCTTTTTACAGGGGAAAAAAAAGGGGCTAAGAGAGGAAAGAAAAGGTCTCACCCGGATCAACCACGGTGGTTTTTTACGCTTAGGTGTTCTTCTGACTTTCGGTTACTGCAGCAAAGTGATGAGCCATTTTACTGACCGATCTTTTCTCCGTCGGCCCTAAGACACAATCTCAGACCGCGGAAGGAGCTGCCACCCTTCCACAGTTGACGAGGACCTCCTCAACGGTAATCACCCTTCCAGGGCGACTTTTTGACCCGATTAAGGGTCTACCGGCAGAGGGAAAGCAGCCAGCAAAGAGAGGAGTCTCTCCGCATGACTGCACACGCTGCGATCTGGAACCGGAAGTCTTTCTTTAAAACTTTTTAAATTTAATTTTAAATTCAACGTTTTTAATTTTTCTTCTTTTTTAAAAAATACATTTTTAATTTTTAGGAAAAACAACAAACCTGTGGAAAAAGAGACTGACGTTGTGACTTGCAAAATATATGTTTGAACTTATGCCCATAGCAGACCCTAATTACATATGTACCAAATGTAAATTAATTATTAGAAGAAAAAGTAAAGGATCAACTCTAGCCACTCTAAAACTCAACCTACAAAGCAAAAAATTCTAACCTAAGCAAGAAGACTACTCCCAAATTGAATACAATAGGGAACAGCTTCCTAAAAAAATGACCCCATATATATGATCCCAAAGAGGAAGACTGATGGAAACATTACACCAAGACCAATGCTCCTGCTATCTACTCCAGTCCACTTCAATGAAGCCCCTCTGGAGCTGAACAATCATTTTCATAGCCTCCCCTCAGAAGAAAGTATGCAGACATCTATAAAAGAGGCATCATCAAGTGTTTATAGATAAGAGGCATCTCCTAACATTTCTGTGACAGGAAGAAAAATATCCCAGACTTTCCTAGGGGGAAAAAGGCGAATATTGGTAATAGGAGACTCAGTTTTCAGGGGAACAGAAATCTGTAACCTGCAGACCAGACATTCAATCTAGGGAGATAAGTTGTCTCCCTGGAGCAAAAATCAAAGATGTGACTGAAATAATAAACCCTACAGATTACTATTCCTTTCTTCTCCTACATGTGGGGATGAATAATACAACAATGAACTTGAAAACAATAACGAGATTATGAGCAGCTAGGGACAAAAATTAAGGAATTAGGAGCATGTGGTGTCTTTGTCTATACTTCCACTAAAAGGTCAACATCCAATGAGGGAGCAAAGGATTTTAGAAACAAATCACTGGCTTAAGAATTGGTGTTGTTAACAGAACTTTGAATTCCTAGACCATGGTCTGCATTATCTACATGAAGGGCTCCTGGCAAGGGATGGGCTGCACCTCACAAGTACTGAGAAGACTGTACAGGTAGTCCTCAATGTACGATCACAATTGAGCGCAAAATTTATGTTACTGAGAAATTTGTTAAGTGAGTTTTGCCCCATTTTACGACTTTTCTTGAAGTTGTTAAATTAGTAACAAGAGTGTTAAGTAAATCTGGTTTCCCTATTGACTTTGCTTGTCAGAGGGTTGTAAAAGATGATTACATGACACCAGGACACTGCAACTGTCATAAATGTGAATCAGTTGTCAAACATTCAAATGTAAATCAAATTACTACTTGGTAAGCTAGAAAAATGTGGGATAGACAGCATCACCACCAAATGGATTTGTAACTGGCTGCAAACCATATTCAACATGTAGTTCTCAATGGACCTACATCTATATACAAAAAATAAATAGTGGGATGCCCCAAATGTTCCTTTTTAGGCCCAGTACTCTTCAATATCTTTACAAACAATCCTATGAAGGAATAGAAGGGGAACTCATCAAATTTGCAGATGATACCAAACTGGCAGGAATAGCCAACACCCCAGAAGATAGGCTCAAGATCCAGAAGGATCTCAACAGACTTGAACCCTGGCCCTATCTAACAAAATGAAATTCAATATAAATAAAAATATCATTTTACACTTAAACAATAAAAAACAAGCGTTCGTGTACAGACTAGGTGAAACTTGGCTCAATACCAGTAAGTGAGAGGGATCTTGTAGTGGGCAATTACTTAAATATGAGCCACCAGTGTGTGGCAACAGCCCCAAAAGCCAATGCAATCCTATGAAGTATTAGTACCGCTTTACAAACCCTTACTATGGCCACACTTGGAATACTGCATACAGTTTTGATCACCACAATATAAAAAAGATGTTGAGACTCTGGAAAGAGTATAGAGAAGAGCAACAAAGATGATTAGAGGGTTGGAGGCCAAAACATGAAGATTGGTTGCAGGAATTGGGTATGTCTAGTCTAGTGAAAAGAAGGACGAGGGGAGACATGATAGCAGTGTTCCAATATTTAAGGGGCTGCCACAAAGATGGGGGGCAGTTTATTTTCAAAAGCATCAGAAGGCAAGAAAAAAACCAATGGATGGAAAATAATCAAGGAGAGAAGCAACCTAGAATTAAGGAGAAATTTCCTAACAGTGAGAATAATCAACAAGTGGAATGGCTTGCCTTCAGAAGTTGTGGGTGCCCCTTCACTGGAGGCTTTTCAAAAAGAGACTGGACAGCCATTTGTCAGAAATGGTATAGGCTCTTCTGCTTGAGCAGGGGTTTGGACTAGATGACTTCCAAAACCCTTCAACTCTGTTATTTTATATTATTCTATGGGATTCAAAACCTATCCATTTTATTTTAATACAGAAACCTGGTGGGATGAAACCCATGAATGGAATGGACTGATAGATGGTTACAAATTGTTCAAAAGAAACAGGTCTGCAAAAAGAGGAGGGAGAGTTGCACTATATGTAAGAGAACACTACATATCTGCAGAATGCACATGATCCAAGACAAAATCTCTCCAGAATGTATATGGGTCAGTATAAAAGAGGAAAAAAGTGACATTACCATAGGTGTATATTACAGGCCACCCAACCAACCAGAAGAAATAGATGAACTCTTTGCCAACCAGTTAACAAATGTATGCAGGAAGCATACCACAGTAGTAACGGGAGACTTCAACTATCCAGATATTAACTGGAAAACAAACTCTGCAGTGAGCGAGAGATCAAACAGATTCCTAACCAACCTAGCCAACAACTTTGTCATCCAAAAGGTGGAGGAGGGAACTAGATGCAAAGCTATACTGGACTTAATCCTTACAAACAGAGAAGAAGTGATAGAGGGAATCGAAATTGCTGGAACCTTGGATGAAAGTGACCATGTCATACTGGAATTTAATATAAGGCAAACACTAGCAATAGAAAACAATCCAATCAACATCCTAAACTTCAAAAGAGCTGACTTTAACACACTCAGAGAGAACCTAGGAAAGATCCCATGGATGAAAATCCTAAAGGGGAAAACAACCCAAGAAGCATGGGAAACCCTGAAAAAAGTGATCATAAAAGCCCATACCAGCACAATACCATTGAGAAAGAAAAACAAGAAATTCAGGAAGAAACCAGCATGGCTGCACAAAGTTCTCTCTAACAAACTAAAAGACAAAAAGGACAAATACAAAAAATGGAAAGAGGGGCACATAACCAAGGCTGATTATCAGCAGACAACCAGAACATGCAAAGAAGAAGTCAGGAAAGCAAAGGCCCAGAATGAACAAAGACTTGCAACAGAAATTAAGGACAACAAAAAAAGTTTCTTCCAACATTTTAACAACAAGAAAAAAGTCAAGGAAACTGTAGGCCCACTAAAGAGAGAAGATGGCAAGGAAAAAACAGGCAACACAGAGAAAGCAGAGCTGGTTAACTCATACTTTGCATCGGTCTTCACACAAAAAGAAACCATAGCCCATCACACCAAAAAACACTGCAAAAGACAAACTAGAAACAAAAATCAAAATAAGCAAAAAAGTGGTAAGAGAACACTTATCCAACCTTGATGAATATAAATCACTGGGGCCTGACAGTTTACATCCCAGAGTTCTGAAGGACCTGGCAGATGTTATCTCACAACCATTGCACCACATCTTTCACAAATCCTGGAGCACCGGGAAAGTACCCGAGGACTGAAAAAGGGCTGATGTGGTCCCCATCTTCAAGAAAGGGGGGGAAAACGGACCCAGGAAACTACAAACCAGTCAGTTTAACATCAATACCTGCGAAGATCCTAGAAAAGAAAATCAAAAAACAGATCTGCAAACAACTAGAAGCAAACAAAGTCATAACTAGCAACCAGCACGGGTTTGTTAAAAACAGATCATGCCAAACCCAAGCCTACACCCTTGGTTGGTCCCACAATAAAAGCATATAGCAAGATTCCCTACCAATATTTCTTAGAAACAGGTCGAATAATGGGTAGAAAAGTATGAAGCAACTTTTCAGAAAGGATTCTGGCAAATCCTCAATGGGAGACCCATTGCCCCTTATCAGCTCCTCTGAATCATATGTCAGTTATTGCATTCTAAGGGTCACTGCAGGTTTCAGGCTATTGTAGATGCAATCAGACGGGTCTGGTATGCACCTGGAGCATATAGCCAAGTGCTGCCAGACCTGCCATGCCAACAATGTTTCATCCAGGAAAGCAATCCATGAGGGAGGAAGGCTATGGGCACAACGCCCCTTTGAAAAGTTCCAACTAGATTTATTCAGTTACCCAGAGCAAATGTTTCCAATATGCCTTGGTTTGCAGAGACCAGCTCACCCACTGGGTGGAGGCTTTTCCCTATCGCAATGCCACCGCTCTTGAAACAGCATGGCACTCATTAAAAGACATAGTGCCAATTTTTGGAGTGTCAAGTGCCTTGGACAAGGACAGAGGGACACATTTTGTGTCACAAGTCATCACAAATCTCCTTCAGGCACTTGGGATCACTTGACTATGAGCCAGCAGTGTGCAGCAGCAACCAAAAAAGCTAATACAATCCTGGGTTGTATAAACAGGCATAGAATCAAAATCACGCGAAATACTAGTACCGCTTTACAAAGCCCTAGTAAGACCACACCTGGAATACTGCAGCCAATTTTGGTTACCATATCACAAAAAAGATGTTGGGAGTTTGGAAAAAAATCAGAGAAGAGCAACTAAGATGATCAAAGGCCTGGAGACTAAAACATACAAAGAATGGCTGCGGGACTTGGGTTTGGATAGTCTAAAGAAAAGAAGAAATAGGGGAGACATGATAGCAGTGTTCCAGTATCTGAGGGGCTGCCACAAGGCAGAAGGGGTCGGGTTGTTCACCAGAGCACCAGAGGGAAGGACGAGAAACAATGGTTGGAAACTGATCAAGGAGAGAAGCAATCTGGAATTAAGGAGAAACTTCCTGACAGCGAGGACAATCAACCAGTGGAACAGCTTACCCCCAGAAATCGTGGATGCTCCATCACTGGAGATTTTTAAGAAAAGACTAGACAATCTGTCCAAGATGGTGTAGGTGTAGGTTCTCCTGCTTGAGCAGGGGGCTGGACTAGAAGACCCCCAGGGTCCCTCCCAGCTCTATTCTATTCTATTCTATTCTATTCTATTCTATTCTATTCTATTCTATTCTATTCTATTCATAGCCACTAGAGGTTAGCTCAAACTGCAGATTATTAGGATAGGCCTCCAGCTTCTGTATTGTATTCAAAAGATTTCTTCTGTAAGTGAAATGCTAATATTTTAATGGTTTAATGCTATAATGGCTGCTTAAATCCAGTCTGCCTTGTTTTTAATTGTTTTAATTAATGTTTATTTAATAAGCCACACAGAATCCGCTGGAATGGGCAGCTATAAAAAAAATTAATTAAGTAAATAAATTATTATTATTATTATTATTATTATTATTATTTTATTATAAATTTTTATTATTTTTCATTTAAAAAACAGAAACATAAATCTTTTATCACAATATCAACCAAAGAGAATAAAACTCAGGCTCTCGTCACCTCCCGCCTGGACTACTGTAATGCTCTATACATGGGGCTCCCTGTGGGGAGCATCCGGAGACTGCAACTGGTCCAGAATGCGGCCGCGCGGGCGGTGTTGGGAGGGACTCGTCGCTCCCATGTAACACCGCTGCTGCGCGAGCTGCACTGGTTACCAGTGGCTTTCCGGGTGCGCTTTAAGG
>NW_015386786.1:0-1031 GCF_001527695.2 Protobothrops mucrosquamatus
TCTTAAAAATTGAGCCGTTTTGGTGTCCGAGGAAGGAAATTCCTGATGCCGGGGTCAGGGATTTTTGTGCTCAGGAGGTGAAAATTTTTGTTTGACCCCAATGTAAAAACGGACCTCAGAATGGGATTCGGGGTTAAATTTCATGCTTAAAAATGGTGCTTTTTCTACTTCTTAAAAATTGAGCCGTTTTGGTGTCCGAAGAAGGAAATTCCTGATGTCTGGGTCAGGGATTTTTGTGCTCAGGAGGTGAAAATTTTTGTTTGACCCCAATGTAAAAACGGACGTCAGAATGGGATTCGTGGTTTAATTTCATGCTTAAAAATGGTGCTTTTCTACTTCTTAAAAATTGAGCCGTTTTGGTGTCCGAGGAAGGAAATTCCTGATGCCGGGGTCAGGGATTTTTGTGCTCAGGAGGTGAAAATTTTTGTTTGACCCCAATGTAAAAACGGACCTCAGAATGGGATTCGGGGTTTAATTTCATGCTTAAATATGGTGCTTTTTCTACTTCTTAAAAATTGAGCCGTTTTGGTGTCCGAGGAAGGAAATTCCTGATGCCGGGGTCAGGGATTTTTGTGCTCAGGAGGTGAAAAATTTTGTTTGACCCCAATGTAAAATCGGACCTCAGAATGGGATTCGGGGTTAAATTTCATGCTTCAAAATGGTGCTGTTTCTACTTCTTAAAAATTGAGCCGTTTTGGTGTCCCGGGAAGGAAATTCCTGATGCCAGGGTCAGGGATTTTTGTGCTCAGGAGGTGAAAAATTTTGTTTGACCCCAATGTAAAAACGGACCTCAGAATGGGATTCGGGGTTAAATTTCATGCTTTAAAATGGAGCTTTTTCTACTTCTTAAAAATTGAGCCGTTTTGGTGTCCGAGGAAGGAAATTCCTGATGCCGGGGTCAGGGATTTTTGTGCTCAGGAGGTGAAAAATTTTGTTTGACCCCAATGTAAAAACGGACATCAGAATGGGATTCGGGGTTAAATTTCATGCTTAAAAATGGTGCTTTTTCTACTTCTTAAAAATTGAGCCGT
>NW_015386786.1:7503-14779 GCF_001527695.2 Protobothrops mucrosquamatus
TGAAATTTTTTTTTGACCCAAATGTAAAAATGGACCTCAGAATGGGATTCAGGGTTAAATTTCATGCTTAAAAATGGTGCTTTTTCTAGTTTTTTAAAATTGAGCCATTTTGGTCTGCATAGAAGGAAATTCCTGATGCCCGGGTAAGGGATCTTTGTGCTTAGGAGGTGAAATTTTTTTTTTTACCCAAATGTAAAAACGGACTTCAGAATTGGATTCAGGGTTAAATTTCATGCTTAAAAATGGTGCTTTTTGTAGTTTTTAAAAATTGAGCCGTTTTGGTGTCCAGAGATGGAAATTCCTGATGCCGGGGTCAGGGATCTTTGTGCTCAAGAGGTGAATTTTTTTTTGACCCAAATGTAAAAACGGTCCTCAGAATGGTATTCGGGGTTAAATTTCATGCTTAAAAATGGTGCTTTTTCTAGTTTTTAAAAATTGAGCCGTTTTGGTGTCCGAGGAAGGAAATTCCTGATGCCGGGGTCAGGGATTTTTGTGCTCAGGAGGTGAAAATTTTTGTTTGATCCCATTGTAAAAACGGACCTCAGAATGGGATTCGGGGTTAAATTTCATGCTTAAAAATGGTGCTTTTTCTACTTCTTAAAAATTGAGCCGTTTTGGTGTCCGGGGAAGGAAATTCCTGATGCCGGGGTCAGGGATCTTTGTGCTAAGGAGGTGAAAATTTTTTTTTGACTCAAATGTAAAAATGGACCTCAGAATTGGATTCAGGGTTAAATTTCATGCTTAAAAATGGTACTTTTTCTAGTTTTTAAAAATTGAGCCGTTTTGGTCTCCGGAGAATCAAATTCCTGATGCCGGGGTCAGGGATCTTTGTGCTCAGGAGGTGAAATTTTTTTTGACTCAAATGTAAAAACGGACTTCAGAATTGGATTCAGGGTTAAATTTCATGCTTAAAAATGGTGCTTTTTGTCGTTTTTAAAAATTGAGCCGTTTTGGTGTCCGGAGAAGGAAATTCCTGATGCTGGGGTCAGGGATCTTTGTTCTTAGGAGGTGAAATTTTTTTTGACACAATTGTAAAAATGGTCCTCAGAATGGGATTCGGGGTTAAATTTCATCCTTAAAAATGGTGATTTTTCTACTACTAAAAATTGAGCCATTTTGGTGTCTGGGGAAGGAAATTCCTGATGCCGGGGCCAGGGATTTTTGTGCTCAGGAGGTGAAATTTTTTTTTGACCCAAATGTAAAAACGGACCTCAGAGTGGGATTCGGGGTTAAATTTCATCCTTAAAAATGGTGCTTTTTCTACTTCTAAAAATTGAGCCATTTTGGTGTCTGGGGAAGGAAATTCCTGATTCCCCAGGGTCAGGGATCTTTGTGTTCAGGATGTGAAATTTTTTTTTTGACCCAAATGTAAAAACGGACCTCAGAATTGGATTCGGGATTAAATTTCATGCTTAAAAATGTTGCTTTTTCTACTTCTAAAAAATTGAGCTGTTTTGGTGTCCGGGGAAGGAAATTCCTGATGCCGGGGTCAGGGATTTTTGTGCTCAGGAGGTGAAATTTTTTTTTGACTCAAATGTAAAAACGGACCTAAGAATGGGATTCAGGGTTAAATTTCATCCTTAAAAATGGTGATTTTTCTACTACTAAAAATTGAGCCATTTTGGTGTCTGGGGAAGGAAATTCCTGTTGCCTGGGTCAGAGATTTTTGTGCTCAGGAGGTGAAAACTTTTTTTTGACCCAAATGTAAAAATGGACCTCAGAATGGGATTCGGGGTTAAATTTCATGCTTAAAAATGGTGCTTTTTCTAGTTTTTAAAAATTAAGCCGTTTTGGTGTCTGGGGAAGGAAATTCCTGATGCCGGGTTCAGGGATCTTTGTTCTTAGGAGGTGAATTTTTTTTTGACACAATTGTAAAAATGGACCTCAGAATGGGATTCGGGGTTAAATTTCATCCTTAAAAATGGTGCTTTTTCTACTTCTAAAATATTGAGCCGTTTTGGTGTCCGGGGAAGGAAATTCCTGATGCCGGGGTCAGGGATTTTTGTGCTCAGGAGGTGAAACTTTTTTTTGACCCAAATGTAAAAAAGGACCTCAGAATTGGATTCAGGGTTAAATTTCATGCTTAAAAATGGTGCTTTTTCTAGTTTTTAAAAATTGAGCCATTTTGGTGTCTGGGGAATGAAATTCCTGATGTCGGGGTCAAGGATCTTTGTGCTCAGGAGGTGAAACTTTTTTTTGACCCAAATGTAAAAACGGACCTCAGAATGGGATTCAGGGTTAAATTTCATGCTTAAAAATGGTGCTTTTTCTAGTTTTTTAAAATTGAGCCATTCTGGTCTCTGGAGAAGGAAATTCCTTATGCCGGGATCTGGGATCTTTGTGTTCAGGAGGTGAAATATTTTTTTTGACCCAAATGTAAAAACGG
The DNA here is from genome assembly GCF_001527695.2 of Protobothrops mucrosquamatus. Lineage (NCBI taxonomy): Eukaryota > Metazoa > Chordata > Lepidosauria > Squamata > Viperidae > Protobothrops > Protobothrops mucrosquamatus. The sequence continues at coordinate 9,890 of NW_015386786.1, forward strand.
ACCTCAGAATTTGATTCAGGGTTAAATTTCATGCTTAAAAATGGTGCTTTTTCTAGTTTTTAAAAATTGAGCCGTTTTGGTGTCTGGGGAATCTTTGTGCTCAGGAGGTGAAATTTTTTTTGACCCAAATGTAAAAACGGACCTCAGAATGGGATTCGGGCTTAAATTTTATCCTTAAAAATGGTGCTTTTTCTACTTCTTAATAATTGAGCCGTTTTGGTGTCTGGGGAAGGAAATTCCTGATGCCGGGGTTGGGGATCTTTGTGCTCAGGAGGTGAATTTTTTTTTTTGACCCAAATGTAAAAACGGAGCTCAGAGTTGGATTCAGGGTTAAATTTCATCCTTAAAAATGGTACTTTTTCTACTTTTTAAAAATTGAGCCCTTTTGGTGTCCGAGGGAGGAAATTCATAATTTCGCGGTCAGGGATTTTTGTTCTCAGGGGTGAAAATGTTTTTGACCCAAATGTAAAAACGGACCTCAGAATGGGATTCGAGGTTAAATTTCATCCTTAAAATGTTGCTTTTTCTAGTTTTTAAAAATTGAGCCATTTTGGTGTCCGAGGAAGGAAATTCCTGATGCCGGGGTCAGGGATCTTTGTGCTCAGGAGGTGAATTTTTTTTTTTGACCTAAATGTAAAAACTTTCCTCAGAATGGGATTCGGGGTTAAATTTTATGCTTAAAAATTGTGCTTTTTGTAGTTTTTAAAAATTGAGCCGTTTTGGTGTCTTGGGAAGGAAATTCCTGATGCCGGGGTCAGGGTTCTTTGTGCTCAGGAGGTGAAAAAATTTTTTTGACCGAAATGTAAAAACGGACCTCAGAATGGGATTCGGGGTTAAATTTCATGCTTTAAATGGTGCTTTTCCTACTTTTTAAAAATTGAGCCGTTTTGGTGTCTGAGGGAGGAAATTCATAATTCTGCGGTCAGGGATTTTTGTGCTCAGGAGGTGAAAATGTTTTTGACCCAAATGTAAAAACGGACCTCAGAATGGGATTCAGGGTTAAATTTCATGCTTAAAAATGGTGCTTTTTCTAGTTTTTAAAAATTGAGCCGTTTTGGTCTCCGGAGAAGGAAATTCCTGATGCCGGGGTCAGGGATCTTTGTGCTCAGGAGGTGAAATTTTTTTTGACCCAAATGTAAAAACGGACCTCAGAATGGGATTCGGGGTTAAATTTCATGCTTTAAAATGGTGCTTTTTCTTGTTTTTAAAAATTGAGCCGTTTTGGTCTCCGGAGAAGGAAATTCCTGATGCCGGGTTCAGTGATATTTGTGCTCAGGAGGTGAAAATTTTTTTTTGACCCAAATGTAAAAACTTTCCTCAGAATGGAATTCGGGGTTAAATTTCATGGTTAAAAATGGTGCTTTTTGTAGTTTTTAAAAATTTTGCCGTTTTGGTGTCCGAGGAAGGAAATTCATAATGCCGGGGTCAGGGATTTTTGTGCTCAGGAGTTGAAATTTTTTTTGACCCAAATGTAAAAACGGACCTCAGAATGGGATTCGGGGTTAAATTTCATCCTTAAAATGGTGCTTTTTCTAGTTTTTAAAAATTGAGCCGTTTTGGTGTCCGAGGAAGGAAATTCCTAATCTTTCAAAATACCCTAAATCATAAATGTCTGACATGGCAAACTGCCCTTCTATTTTTTTCCAGGAGAAATTAAAACCATCTCAGTTCTTTTCATAGATTCAATAGATGGCCATCGATTCCACTTCAGACAGTTTCCAAGCTTTCCAAGACAATCAGCATGTGCTCACATGTGTACGATTACTGAAATGCAAATTAAAAGTAGTAACACTGTTTGAAATCCAACTAAGGTTAAAGTTGCATTACTGAATTCTTATCACAACAACAATAATACAAAGAATAGCAATCCCTTAAAAGTTTAAGAAGCATATCACTCTTTACGATAACATATTACCTTTCGTTAAATAAAAATGTTGATTAAATGCAGACTTTTTTGCACCTTAAGGGATATATAACATAACTTAGAATCTTAATGAAATCTATTTTCATACTTTGATTTGCAGATACTCTGAGGACATCTGGGATAATTACTATGTTGTGTTTGCCTAGAAGTCTGATATACAGTATGTAAACATCTGGAAAAAAGTTGATATAAACAGTTACAGTGGTGGATGAATTTAATTACGCTCTGTTAACAAAGAAAATCAATTTACATGCAAACTTTTAATTTGATTTTGTCAGTAGATATTTAAAACATTAAAACAACATAGGAGGTAATGTGGCACACTGATTAAACTTTTAAGGGATTGCTATTCTTTGTATTATTTTTGTTGTGATAAGAATTAGGTAGTGCAACTTTAACCTTATTTGGATTTCAAACTGTGTTACTACTTTTAATTTGCATTTCAGTAATCACACACATGGGAGCACATGCTAATTGTCTTGGAAAGCTTGGAAAGTGGAATAAATGATATATTTTGACAGTTTCCATTGCTTTGTGTGGCACATTTTGCAAATTAAATGAGAATAAGTGTTGTTTTTGTTGCCTTTTTCATTCCAACTGTCATTCTAGCTTGGGACTATTTTGAGGCAATCATTCACTATTCTTCTCAAAGAAAGAAAACACAGGTTTAAATATGCTTCTATGCTGGTACAAACTAACAGCAATGAATTTACTCTGTAGGAAAAGTGATTTTTACACACATAAATGCATGTTCTGGATTGCCCTTGGAAATGATCTTTTCCCAATATCCAAAGCTTAAATAGGCAGCAAAGCATGTGCTTTTTCATTATGAATTTCTGCCCTCTATGGAATGGGTCCCCAACCTGTGGGCCATAGGCCACTACTGGATCATGGCCTATTTGCAACCAGGCTATTTGAGTGGCAGGCTGGCCCGTGCACACAGCCCGACTTGCGCGAGCAACGGGAGCTGATGCTCGCAGCCCAACTTGCACGAGCAGGGGTGTGTGCCAGTGCTTCAGCCACAATTGTGCAGAGTCACACTCACACAAATGAAACTGTGCGCACGCATGCATGCCTGCCCCTTACCCAAAATCATCCCCTCTTCCCCCCCTTCCCCCCTGCGCCAGGCCTCCAATCCAGAAAGAGAGTGGGAATACACCCCTCCTGCCTTTCCTTGCTCCATGCAACCTATGGGTTTCTGAGAAGTATATTCAGAAGCCACAATCATTTGTACATGGCTAACTGTGGTGATGCTGCAGCAGCTATACATCTGTGAATGTTTTAGTAGTATATAGTATATATACTATATGTGGCAGCCAATTGTACGTGGGACAAACATCACGTCAATTAAAAACCAGGATCCACAAATACTGGCTGGCAGTCAAATGCCACGATCCCAAATCCTTAATCGCTACCCACACCGACACCAAATAACACCAGTTCGATTGGAGCAATACAAAAATCATGGGCCACACTACCACCCGCCACGCTCGTGAGTTCATTGAAGTCTGGCACTCCACAAGCAATTCCATCAACAGACACACTGACTTACAGCCAGCTTATGAACCCCTCAGAATCCAAATCAACCGCACAGCCATCCAGACGCAACACCAACCCTCAACCAACAAGCCCCCTCCCCCACCCACCAGCAGTTCACCTCCCAATGACCCTGACCTGAGGTAACCTCCCCATCACAAGACCCATCACAAGCCTCTCACTGATGACTCACACCTGACCCATCACAAGACCCTCACTTGACACTCCCTCCCCACACCTGAAGCCCTTATAAACAGAAGAACGCTGACACTGACATCCCCTACACTCTGCTGAAGATGTTACCCAGCCCGGTAATGAAACGTTCAGAAACCAACCCACAAGCTGGGAGAACAAACCTTCACCCTCATATAGCATATGAAATGAATACTATGAAGGAGATTTCAAAGAAGAGATATTTTCTACCAGAGTTTGGAGGTGATGATGTGAATGTGTTTCATTAGGTTCTCGAACTTTCTTGGCTCATAATACTTTTAGTATGTCAATATTTTTTTACATAGTGCCCCTAGGCCAAAAGAAACCGTTAATAGTACCATTTATTAAGTAGGTAGGTTCAAGCATTTGAAATAAATATGTCCTAGCAACTTAGTAGCCATTTGAAAGGAAAAAAATATTTCATTTTTAAATAACAAAAATTACTTACAAAAAGGATGTGCATCTGATCAAATATCCTTTTTTGATTTTCACAATCTTAACATTTACATTATTTTAATAGCTCTGTAGGATTTTATGTTTCATCAGTCTTTCACATTCAAGAGGAGTCTTCAGAACTTTTATCAGCCTATTTTTGTAAATCCCATAAAGAGGCATCATCCAGGATTTCTTGTTGCAGCTGTCCATGTTCAGATCCTGTCTGAACGTATGTATTGTATTCATTCATATATAGATATCTGTATTTCCTTTTGGTACTCTCAATTTCGTTGTCTTCAATAATGTCTTATGTCAGGTAATTTTTTATTTTTTTATCTCATCTACTAAAAAATAATCCACTGAAATCTGTACACCTTTCTGAGATATTATATTAAAATTATTAAAATGTTTAAAAAAATTCTTAGGTATAATACCAGAAAGAAATTGATAAGCAAAATGTATATTTAACATTGCATGTATTAACAGCAGCAAGGATTGTATTTTTCAGCACTGGAAGAATGAAGAAACACCACTAGATGAAGAGATAATCAAGAAGATATTGGATTGTGCTGAAATGGACAGACTTACACTGAGGATCAAAGAGAAAGAAGATACAGAGTATTTTCAAACATGGAATTTATTTTATCAATGGTTTGAAAAAAAGGGGTAGATACTAAGAATGTAACTTGTATTATTAAGCAAACAAACTAATCCAGATAACACGATGTTTATTAAGCACTTTGTTGTTAGTTGCAAAGTTGTGTCTGACCCATCATGACCCT
>NW_015386786.1:14879-52285 GCF_001527695.2 Protobothrops mucrosquamatus
TTTAAGCTCACGCCTACTGCTTCAGTGACTCCATCCAGCCACCTCATTCTCTGTCGTCCCCTTCTTCTATTGCCCTCAATCTTTCCCAGCATTAGGCTCTTCTCCAGTGAGTCCTTCCTTCTCATTAGGTGGCCAAAGTACTTGAGTTTCAACTTCAGGATCTGGCCTTCTAAAGAGCAGTCGGGGTTGATCTCTTCTAAGATTAACTGGTTTGAACACCTTGCAGTCCAAGGGACTCGCAGGAGTCTTCTCCAGCACCATAGTTCAAAGGCCTCCATTCTTTGGCGCTCAGCCTTTCTTATGGTCCAATTTTCACATCCATACATTGCAACTGGGAAAACCATGGCCTTGACTATACGCACTTTTTATTAAGCACTAATCAAATGTAATAATAGAAAATCAATAATATTTCTTATAAAAAATGTTTACAAAAATTCTTTAAGGTAAGAAAAAGTTATACTATAGCTGGCTTAATTATTTTAACTCTTTTCTGCTTAGTACTTTAGTTCCCTCTAGTGTCCATTTTCAACTATTAAGCCTGAGTTATTATATGGGTTTAAATCTTCAGTTGTTTCCCACATTATTTAATTATATACTTGTTTTTTTTAACTCCTACAGCAAAAGTAATCAATATTCCAAGCCTCTCTAGCCTCCCAATCTGTTTAAAACTTTCTTAAATCAAAATCCCTTTTCTTTTTGCCAATTGCATCTTATTTTAAATTCTTAAGTCTCTGTTTAATATTTTTTAAATGCAAAAAAGTGGTAAATCTCACCAGATGTCAAATTAAGCTTGCCATTATGTGGTTTTGTTGTTATGTGATTGAACTGAACATTTCTAAATGTGATTAGAAAGTGAATTTATCTGGCTTAGTGTCCTTATTAAGGCTCAGTTGCTGCTGGGACAAAGATGTCATCTCCTTTGGTTCCTGGCACTCAAACCTATGGGGAAACTGCTGTTTTAGTCTCTGCCATTCAAAGCACTCATGGGCAATTGCTTGCACTCTTGTTCTCCATGGAGCTTGAGGACTCATCTATTTGCTGGTCTTTCATTCTTCACAATGGTCATTGTCTCTTCTAATTTGCAAAGACATCTTCAGTCAGCCAGTCACATTGGAAGCCACAGTTGATTTTCTGTTAACTTTCAGGTCAGCTACTCTGTTTGTCATATTGAAGTTATTTAGGGCTTGTTTGGCTTCTTGGATATTATGATAGATTATGTATTATAGTGCGCTGCTAACATTGGATATTCTTGCTTTGACATTATGATAATGTCATTAGTAAACTGAAAGTAGATGATGCCAAGTTTGTGTCAAGTCTGATTTCATAGGCCTTGATTATTTTTAAATATTTACCTTTGTATTTATTTCTGTGTCAAATGCTTTTTCATAATCAGTGAACTTAAGGCACAGAGGTATGTGAATGTCTTTTATTTGTTCTATCAGCTGATTAATTGTGTGGAGGTAGACAATGGTTGAATATCTTTTGCAAAAACTAGGTTACTCTGATGGCTGATGTTCATCTAAGTTTTTCCTCTATTTTGTTCAGTATAACTTATTTATTTATTTATTTTATTTTATTATTTCGATTTATATCCCGCCCTTCTCCTTACCGGACTCAGGGCGGCTGACAGCCATATAAAACCAATGTTACAATAAATACCTAATTTAAAACCAAATTAAAAAGAAATATTTGCAATGGCCTAAATAATTAAAATCTCTCTTAAAAACCCCACTAAAAATTCCCTAGGCCAATCCTGCTTGTTGGAAAAGCCATGTCTTTAGGGCGCGGCGGAAGGAGGGGAGATCCGGGATCACCCGGATCTCTGGGGGTAGTTCGTTCCAGAGGGTGGGGGCTCCCACCGAGAAGGCCCTCCCCCTGGGGGTCGCCAGCCGGCACTGTCTGGCTGACGGCACCCTGAGGAGACCCACTCTGTGGGAGTGTACCGGCCGATGGGAGGTAATCTGTGGCAGAAGGCGGTCTCGGAGAGAAAAGAGATTTGGCAGTAATAAACAAGTTTTTCTGGACTGTCTTGTTTGAATATTAGAAACAAAGTTTTCCATAGTTCAGGACCATCATTCATATGTTCATATCATTCATAGGAGCCAAGGTGGCATAGTGGTTAGAATGCAGTATTGTAGGCTAACTTTGCCCACTACCAGGAGTTCAATGCTGACCGGTTCAAGTTTGACTCAACCTTCTGTCCTTTGAAGGTTGGAAAATGAGGACCCAGATTGTTGGGGGAAATTTGCTGACACTGTAAACTGCTTAGTGCTGTAAAGCACTATATAAGTGCTATTGTTATCTAGGCAATCATTAAAGAGCTTAGTCAGCTGTTTTGCTTGGGAGTCTCTACATCTTTCTAAATTTATAAGGTAGTACCGTTTTAGCCCTGAGGCTTTTCCTGATTGGTCTGCCAAATTGCATGGTGAGCCTAATCTGATTTGATTTTGGTACTATTGAAAATGCATCTCAACAGTGGTTTGAGAGATGGATATTTTAAGACAAAGAGGTCACAGTAAAAATGTTGACATAAATATTTTAAGGCAAAGGGGTCACAGTAAAAATGCTGGCATTCTTTGTCAACTTCTCCTCAGTTAGTTGTGGTGTCTTATCCTGCTTAAGGGCCTTTAACAGTCTTTTTCCTGTTTCAATTACTTCCAGTAGGTTATCATGCTGCTTCTGACCTCAGCTGCTTTCATGAATTGTTGTCTATCGTAAATTTCATAGTCTTCTTCTAGCTGTAATCTTATCTTGTGGTTCAGCTCAGATGTATTTTTCCCTTTGAATGCCTTCCTCTTCCTCCTCATACGAAATTCAGTTTACCATATTTCCATTTTAGTGTTAAATTATCTTTGCATTAAATATATTTATGTTATGTATTGTGTTTATTTTTAAATGAACTGAATTCAAATGAATTCCATTCATTTCCTTTAAACATAAACACAACACATTCACTCAACACTAAATTGAACTGAAATTAATTGCAAGTATTATTGCTATTCATTATTTTCTAGTTTATATAAGTGGAAGGGAAGATAGTCTTCTCCCAAATAAAAAAGGGATTGTAGTACCAAAAGGTTCAGATGCCTCTGCCTTAGATAATTGAAAAGCTGCATTATACATGTAGAGCTGTCATTTCAAAAACTCCTTGCTTGTTTCTGCTTCCTGTTATATGTGTTGCCTAAAAGATTGGTGACCTCACTTGATTTTCTCTTGATGGTGTATTTTGCTTAGCAATGCCAAAAAGTTGGCATGGGCAATCCCCCTCCCTTTAAATCTTATGTTTTCTGGCAAAGAAAGTTAGTCTATAAAGGGACAGCAGAATAAATAAAATACAGTCTCGGTGGAATCCACAGCAATGATTTATTAATTTATAACAACTGCATAACATAACTGGTAAGAGTGCTTTTAGCTGAAACAATACATGCTTAATATCTTGCACCCAAAATTGCTGACCTGAACATCTATCCCTAACCGTATATTTAAGGTTCAGATGTCTACATTGAAACATGAATGAATGGCAATAATTATTGCAAAGTCGTATCTCCAAATTTTTGGGATGTTTGATCCCTTACCTACAAGTAGTATGAGAAATGTATCTCATCCATAACTTCATATTGCCTTAACTGAACTCAGTAATTAAAATCTGCAACAGGACTACTCATTCTCCAGCTGATTTTTGATGAAACTATTTCAGAATTATTAAGCAAACTGTTAATATCACCATGGTATTTAGCCAATAGCTACAGTATGAGCTCCAAGAAAGAACGCACAAGTAAAGAACAGGGAGATAAAATCACATGCAAGCTAGTTAGGATATTTATTAATTCAAGGGACATTTTGATTATTTTTAAAAATCCCAGTTTAAAATAGTGAGAAGGAATGTAATCAGCAGAAGTCATGACTGTAAGAAAAAAGCAGCTGGTGAAAGCTGCTCCCAAAAATGACTCTTATTATGGACATCTGGCAACCGACATTTATATATGACTGGAGATTAATTTTAGTCTCTGCAGTACTAAATTGCCAAGACAAAGGGGATATAGAGCTGAGGTAATAGGAACAGGAAATTTCTCCAAAAACAATAATTTGTTTTTCATTGCTGCACAAAACGAAATTCATACCATTAACAAAAAGGAAGCAGTAAAATATTCCACGGATCTCCTGGTTGCTATGTGAAGACATCTCACTCATACTTTCTTTCTTTTTTAAATTATCCCTCCAGTAAATACGAGAGTATGTGATTTAAATTCTTTTTCATTTTCAAAAAAAAAATCAGCAAGAAGCTCCCCCCCCCAATCCCCAGATCACATTGCCTACTTTGAGACAACCTAGTTATTCAAAACAAGAGGTGCATTTTTCCTGATAAGCAATGGTTTCACAAAGGTTCAAAAATAAGAGTGATTTTATATCTGAGCAGAGTTTTGGCAGAGAGAAACAAAAAAAAAAATCTTTCACCCTGAGTACATCAGGTCATTCCTGTCCATCAGGGCAGTTTAACCCACCATAGGGACAATAATAGATTGACAAGCACTTTTATTTGAATGGAAAACTCTGTTGGAACTCTTGGAATATATGCACCACCAACTTAACCTGACTGAATACTAGTCGTTACATGTCTCCAGGGAGTTGCTTGTCCCCAAGGATCCTGGGAAATGTCATTCTGGATGGGAAGGTAAAGATCTTTTGTAAAAAATAAAATGCCCAATATGCTCACCTAGATGTATTTTCTATTTTTTTTTTTTAGGGAAGCCATAGCAACTATGCTGTCTGCTATAAAATCAATACAAGTCTGATGTGCAGACAATGCCCAGTGAAAATCCATATTCAGAGGAAAAATATGCTCAAATAGACAAGAAAGCTCTGAGTGTGGCTTGGGGATATAAATGCTTCAACTAGTAACTATAGGGCAGTGGTGGCGAACCTATGGCACGGGTGCCAGAGGTGGTGCTCAGAGCCCTCTCTGTGGGCACACATGCGTTGCCCCAGCCTCGCCTCCCCCTGCGACCCACTCACCAGCAACCCGCCTGGAGGAGAGTCGCCCTTGAACGTGGCCCATGCGGAGCACCACAGCCAAGGACATGGCAGCCAGGCAGCGTGGACAAGACTCTGCCCTCATCCCCCATTGCGCATGGATGATGACGCAGCATGGACAAGACTCTGCCCTCATGCCCCATTGCGCACGGGGTGTGGACAGAGGGAGTGGCCGCCATGGCGCTGCTGGGCTGCCTGGGCGATCTGCGGTGAGCCCTGGAGGCAGTGAGTGGCCCTGCGGGCAGGCAGGGCGGGGGACGGGGTGGGGGCGGAGTGGGGGCGGGGCAGGGGGTAGAGCAGGGTGGGGCCAGTTTTGGGGCACTCGGTCTCTAAAAGGTTCGCCATCACTGCTATAGGGGATTTACCGTAGTTACCATAATTACTGATGAACCACTAGAGAGAGTGTTCTGCTTATAGCCTCTGCTTGAATGCAGCTTAGATCTTGTTCCTTGGACGGCACACATACAAAATAGAAGGAGACACTATTGCATAAATACTGGTGGGTTGCCTCATTTGTCCCTACAGGATAAACTAAAGTGTTCATGACTCCAACTGTGATTACTGAATTACTTACCTTTGAAGTAAATTCACAATTGGTATAGTTCTACTAGCATCACAATTATGTTGGACATAGTGAACCTTGCTGTTGATGATGAGTTATTACTTTATTCACCTTCAAAAGCCACTACGTCACATGACATGTGTAAATATCATATGGTCTGTATCTTGATAAGGAGGAGTGTAGTGTAGAGAGTTGATTAAGCATGCCTATGATCTTGTATTGCTCTATTATTATGGCCTTTATTTGATGTAGATTCTTACAGATTGTCTGGAATAAGTCTTTATAGACATTTCAGGAAAGTAGGGGTAGAAAAACCTACTTCCAACTCCGGTGTCCTTTGTAGAACAATCACAACAACTCACCTTTTCAAGGACTCATTTATGTAAATAGAAGTCTTTTACATCTTGCATCTTCCTAATTTCTGATTACAGCAATGTGTGAAAGCAGTAGGACAAAACAAAATAAAAATATATCTTCCTTAGAATATGGAAAATGTGGTATCCTTTCCTCAGGATGTTTTCTACAAGTTCAAAAAGCCATCCATACATAGCACTTCAAATATCACAGCCATCCCCTTATTGTCGGCTCTTTGAGGTAGGCCAGACCGAGAAACATGTTCTACAAAGACTCCTGGAATTCTGCAATTAGAGGTTATAATAAGAGAATCTTGAAAGTCTGACAGAGTTTCTCTCACATTCTCCTCTTGTGCAGAAAAGAATCAAGGCAGGGCAAATCTTGTGCTTCCTTTTCATCCCTTCTCTTTTGTGATTAAGTTGGTATTTCCATAATTGTCCTTGCATTTCTTCTTCAAGTCTATCTCCATAGTCTTCTACATTCAATAGTTGTTCAAAACTTGTTTTAGCATTCTCTCTTCCACGTACAGTCAGTGGCAAATTTATACTAACCAATCCCATTTATGCAAAACTGTTTTCAGCTAAGAAAATACTTGAAAGGCATGACTTGATAGTTTTGGTTTAGATATTCAATTTTTTCCCCATGAGTTGCTATTTTTGGGCTCATCTTAGATCTCAGACATGCAGCCTTCCGTTCCTGAATGGCCAAATGACTGGGATGGGATACCATTGGTAGAGCAGTCAATATAATTCATCTCCTGCAATCAGCATTCAGATGCTTCAGGAAATGACCAGCGAGGAGTATACCTGTTTTCTACTGGCAGTGTCCCATGTTTCTAGTTGTGCATTATAATACCGAACTGGAAAGACAATAAGATCCTATATAGATCTTGCCTTGAGGTATAGTTAGTAGCAGTCTTTAGTTAAAACAGCAACACGGGTCATTTGACAGAAAAGTTTCATCTTCTCACCTGAACCAATCTACCTTTTCCTGAACAAGATCGCAATGTTCAAATCAGATGCACTGTTGCCTAGTGACACTGATTTCGTAATCAGGAACAATTGTTCTTGAAGGCCAAGGCACAGCAGGGCTATTTTCATGAAATACTCATGCTGATTTCTTTGCTTTTTTTTTGTTTCCAAATGGCACCTGTTTTACTGTCTTAATGTGATTAATAATGGCGATAGATGTTGCTGCACTTGGTCGAGTGATCTGGCATCCAAGCTTGAGAGGTTCTTGGAAAACTCAAAATCGAATTTAAGATTTCAGTGCAGATAGGAGAAAGAGGCATCCAGGAAAGAGAGCAAGGTTGCAATTGTTTTCTTCAGTGGATTTCCGAGGAGGCCTTTGTTTAAACACTGAATCAATCTGGATTAGCAAGTGGCTTTTTTCTTTTTTTAAAGAAAAAGCTTTTATTCTGATAAACAGAACCTTGATTTAAACACTCCAAATGCTATCCGAAAGAGAAAACACATTTTGAAAAGCTGTTATTCCAGGGGTTTGAACACCTAGGGCCATTTGTGGATGTTGTCTATTCACCAGAGGGGGCTAAGTTTTTGGAGTCGTGTGTTGGGGTAAGAGCAGGAGGCTTCTCAGATGAAGATTGCTCCCGTTCTCATTCTTTAAACTCACCCAGAGGGGAAAAAATGGTCTGTGGGCCAGGGTTTCATTCTGGAGACCGGGGGGGGGGGCAGATGGAAGAATGGAAACAACATTAGCACTGTTAAACCCACCTCCCAAAAGAGGTCAAAATGGTGGTGCTGAAATCTGCTAAATATTGGCTTAGTGATTTGGGGATGGCCTAACCGTAATGATAGTGAAAATGACATCATGTCGTAACACAAATTCTGCCCTTTTGCAGTTGTATTACTACGTCACACAGAAGTACATAAGGGGAGAAATTTCATGATGTTATCCTGGAGCGACATAGATTTTGCCACTTGTCTTCCTTTCTGCCTACAGGGCATGTCTGTGTGTGGGGGAGGGGAGAGAGAAATAATTTGCAGAGAAGTTCCATGAAAACCAAAGGCTGCAGTTTGCCAGCTCGATGTTATTCTCTTCGGAGAACAGGTAAAGTACTAAATTACATCATATTGATTAGACATAAGGCAAGAAAGTGCTACCAGTTGTATAAAGCCAGGAAATGTTAAATGAAATCTCTTTTAGTTTCAGTATTATTGCTCTGGGTCTCAGTCTGGTGAACCATAAATTTGACAAATTAACTGTCCAGAGATTCATAAATATTTTAGCCATAATTGCTAAGGAAAATAATATAAAACATTAAAAAACAGGGAAATGGATACTGAAATGAAGGCAGGGGAACAGGGCCATGCATATAACATCTGCTCTTTTTTTTGTGAATTTACAGGCTCTAAAGCATCTTCTCAATTTGCAGATCTGGTGATTGTTCTAAATATTTTGTTTTCATGAAACAGTAGAGTCAAAAGCCATGAGATTGCTGAATGTTCAGATGTTCAGTAATTAATGCCACAGGTGCTGCTTTGTTTGGTACTTTTGAATTTTCCCATAATTTGTCTTAATGGGGAAAAAGAGGCCTGGAACCTGTAACACATTTGTAACTATCAGGCTTTTAAAGCATTGCATTTCCATCTTTCGTGAGATTCAAAAAGCAGTCATAATTATAATGTTTGTTATGAGTATACCCAGATCAGAAAAAAAAAGAAAAACAGAGAGATTGGGAGAGAAAATGGGAATTTGCCTGAACTGTGTAATAATTTTATTCATTACAAATGTGTCAAATATTTATTTATTGAAAGGATTATACAGTGTTTATTGTTATACTTCAAAAGCACTGAAAACAATTATAATCCAGATCAAAATGTGTGAGAAGGTTCAGCTGATGACTGAAATACATATTACATGTCTACTAACAAAATAATGAATGGTAATATTTTTGATACTTCTTCTTCTGCAAAATGGCAGAGGGTATGCTGATTATGTAGCAGTACTAGAAAAAATAACCAGCTATGTTTAAAAGGTATTCAGTAGAAGACCAAATGAAGTGTCCCCATCTAAATGGACAATTCTAAATAATCACTAGGTAGGATCTGGAGTTGATTTGAGGAAAATTTACCCACTCTACTTTATTTAACCCTTGCTCTTAGTTAGTATCATGTCCTGAATATGGAAAATGAATCTGACAGGATAGAAATGTGTAACTTTTACTTGGTTAGAAGGAAAAAAAGGGTTGAAGAAACCCAGAGCAATGTTCTCTGAGTGAAACAAGCTATGTTCCAGAGCAAGACGGTAATATACATAAATTCTGCAATGCATACTTGGCAAAAAGCTCAACACAAATTTTCGTAGCCCCACATGATTCCTAGCCAATATGAAACAGGCTTATACTCTGAACAGTGCTGGCTATTATACAAACTAAGGATAAATCCTCTCTTTATTTACTCCTTTGTGGGGTACAACATCATTATCTGCAGCACATTTACAACATCATTATCTGCAGCACATTTACAGATACAAATGCAGTCCTACTTGCCTTCTCATTCAAAGACCCTCCCTCCCTATTTCATTTGAGCTTCAGGTTAGGTCTTCCAGTCTATTTGTTATGCTAGAATTCAGGCCTGTGCTCTTGTCTGCAACAATGTTCTACAATTTGCTCCCCAATAACAAGATTAAGAAAGGAGAAACTTTCAGAGGGCATGATTATAGACAATCTTCTCAGCACTGACATCTTGCTTTTAAAATGACTCCTGCTTTTCACTGGGAAGGCTCTCTTCTGTGCCCTGTTAACATCAGAGCTATCCCTATTATTACTGAAGTCAACATTGTACGTGGTTCTTCTGGTCTAATTTTCTGGATTAGGGGAACAGCACGACACATCTTTTTCCATGTTGCCACACGTCTGTTTGCCATTGAGTTTATCTTTTTCCCTAAGGTACTGCCTGCTAGATGATGGTCTTTTTGATGCCCCATTAAGACATGTTCTGTGCCTCCCATCAATCTTTCTCTCTGACATACTCATGTTAAATTTATCTTATTTTGCATTTTCAGTGTTCACTGCATTGAATGACCTGAGATGGCACAATAAATTATCTCAAGCAATGAGTCACTTCTATTGACTGGGGAGATTCACATAGCTCAGACTTCATCCGAAGCTGACACCATATGCTGATGACACGGTATATTTTCTGACATTCAGAGCGCTCAGAAATCAAATGCCATATGTTGTTAGGATAGAGCTGGAGATTTGGGAGTGGAGGTTCTTGAACAAGGACAAAGAAACAAATGTACCCATCAATGCTTACAACCTTTGAGTTGTATTTGATTGATTGCTAGCAAAATACCTTAAAACTGTGGCTGAAGAGTATATGCAATAAGGTAGCCTTTGTTCCAGATAAAGTGATATTGTGCTGGGTCATTTTAACCATCCATCATACTTTAAATGACCATCTCCTTTAATAATCCTTTTTCCTATTTTTAGAAGTATTTTTTAAAATTTCCTCCAGTGGGTGGAGGATGGCATCCAGATAGCACTTCTTTGCCCTGCACTAATAATCCAGTCATCCCTCTCCCAGTCCACTGACTCATCATATGTGGCAACACCCAATCCTAGATTACTCAATAGTCATTCAGAAACCATATTTTCAGCCCACAAACTGAACTGCCACAATGAGACCGTCAATTTTATCCCTACGATTTATTTATTTTTTCTTTTGCAATGACAATATCAGGGTGACACCACTGTGGACATTTTCAAGAAAACTATACTTTGTCCATCAGTTATTGTTCTCTTTTCGCTCTTATGCTTGAATACCAAAATAACTGTAATGCTGGAGTGTCTAGAAAAGCTTTTGATGCCTCTATAGAACCTTGCCTAGAACATGGAAGTTGAAAAGATCAGTTCATGTAGCACTGAGGTTCCCAACTGGGGATACTTGCACTCCCTGAGGGTGCGAGACGATATTCCAGGGGGTGCGAAAATTTGGGTTTTCAAAATTATAGTGTATATGCATAGTTTGTTGCCGTTATTTTGAACTTTTGTAAGGGGTGCAAGAATATATCAGAAGCGTTCTAGGGGTGTGGGGTATAGAAAAGGTCAGGAACCACGGATGTAGCACAACACAAGAACAATTAATTGACCAGAGGAATATAATACAGGCCTTAAAGAGACTAAACTCTTTAAAGATTTAGACCTAAGTGCTTTTGTGCTAATTGGCTGAACTCATTAACTTTGATTTAGAATTCATATTACCGTTGTCCATTGTTGACTCAGTTATTAAGCAAAAGAGCAGATGGGATTTTCTTTTTCTGTATCTGTACAATAAGAATTCTTCAAAGAACGTAAAACTAAAGGAGAATTACTAGAGCCCAAAGGCCATCTGGTAGCTTTGGTGGTTCGGGCAAAAACCTGAGGCCAGAGAAGAAACCCACAGGCCACGACCTGTATTTGGCTGCCAAGCATCTTATTCTGCAATCCCAGAATCCCCCTCATCTCCTAACTGCATCATCAGAATTCAGTAGCAAACCAACACATAATTTTGTTGCAGTTTTTCATCAACATATAGGAAGCAAGAGAAAAGTATGTTATTAGAGAGCCTTAACACACCTATTTTCATTGGCACCTCAACTCAAACATAAGGTTAAGGGTGTCCAGTGCTTCAGATTAGAAGGTAAAAGCTACTTCAGAGCGTGCAGGGTAACAAATGTAGCTCTCTCTGCAACTCCTGAAAGTAGCTGCCTCTTTTCCTGGGATTGTGCACTACCCTCTGCAGCTGCCCCAGGAAAAATTACGTCTGGTTTAAAGGGTTGTAGGCAGGCAACCCATATACATTTCTGCATATTAAGTTTGCCTTTGACTTTGAAATAGTGACTGTGGCATTAGGTCATTGCCATGCCTTTTAAAACTTTCAATGGCTAGAAAATAACCTAAAGCAGAATCCTGAACTGTCCCCACCAGGTGGAATCTATGATTTCTACTTGCACCAAGTTTATAACTTTGATGCTGTTCATTTGGGCAGCATTTTTATTGGCGTATGTTCAGCCTATATTTGGAAAGGCTTTTCAGTACTGCCAGTTTTAGTTTATTCTCACTAGTCTCGGTTTACAACCTCAGCAGAATCTAACAGGCAATAGATTAAATAAACTAAGACAAACACAGTTGCAATCTTTACATTGATTGACATTGCTAACCAATGTCAGCAGAATCCATTTGGTAAAAAGGCGATGTAGTATATCTGACAGATAAGAGTCGTATTTCTATTTTCATTACAGCACTGGAAATTCAACTCTCACTAGAAACTCTTCAATCAAAAGAGCCGTTGTGCATAATTTCTTTTCACACTTTAAGGACTAAAATCAGCATCAACAAATTGCTAGCTCATATGAAGAAAAAGACAAATACTTTTTAATCTTACCTAATTTCAAAATTCATAGTTCAAAATTGTTCTCCCTAAATGTCTAGTTCTCTTAGGAAAGCAGTTTGAGGGTGTGCAGCTTTTGAGTGGAAAATCAGAAAAAGGAATAAGGAGTGTTCTGGCCTCCCAGTTTCATTTTCTTCTCTTTCTTTTTTTAAACTTTTTTTTGAAACATACAGAAATCAGCAAAATACTGACAATAAACAACCTCTTCATGACCTGCTTTCCTTCTGGGAGGAGGCTCCGTGGTATCCGAAGCAGAACATCCAGATTCAGTCACAGTTTTGTTCCATACAGTATTAACCTTGTGAACGCTCAAGCTTCCTCCTTCCGTTATGTATTCAAGATGGACAGTGATCAATATTTGTATATTACTTATATGTAAGGGTGTATGCCTATATATATGTTGTATATAGTATGTTTAAATGTGTGTTATGTATGTGTACACTTTGAGAGCAAGCAACTAAATTTCATTTTTAATGTGTGCCATTGTGCCCACAGTAAAAATGTCAATAAAGGTTATCTATCTATCTATCTATCTATCTATCTATCTATCTATCTATCTATCTATCTATCTATCTATCTATCTATCTATCTATCTATCTATCTATCTATCTATCTATCTATCTATCTATCTATCTATCTATCTATCTATCTATCTGGCTATCTGGCTAGCTATCTGGCTAGCTAGCTAGCTAGCTATCAGAACAGGAAAAGGTAAACAAAAAATACACAAACTCAAAACAACACAGCTATTGATTGGTAATAATGAAGAAATAAAATGTTGAACATGCATAAATCTTGTTAAGATTCAAACCTGAGTTCATCTGAATGTCCTTTAAGGGGTTTTGACAATAGGGCAAAATTTTTTTGCCTTTGATGTCTTCTGATTTGTTTTTGTTTTACTTCCCAGTCTACCTATAGGCCTAATATTCTTAAGCAGCCTTCTATCCGAGTCATCAGCAGCTATATGGTACTTGAAGATGATTTGGAAGAACTGCTTTGGAATCTTATGGCCCTCCTGGCACAACTTTTGATGCAGAGGAAAAAAACATCTACATAGAGATTGCCTTCCCAGCATTGTAGGGGCATCTGGAGGATGATGTTATCTATTCTTGCCCTTTCGCATGATAGACAGCTGGCCCTCACACTGGGTGGGCTGCAGGTTTAGGAACGTTTCCTTGAGAGTCAGCCAAATCAAATCAAATCAACTTGCAGGGTTTTTTTTGCAGTCGCTTGTTCTTTTTTAAGAGGGAAGTCAATGAGAATAGGAGGAGGAAAGGAATGAGAGGAAAGAGGAAAGCTGCCATTTCCCCACTTCCAAGTAGATCGAGGGTTGCCACATCTCGAAAGCAGAAGCAAGGGATTAGATATAGTAGTGTCAGCAACCTCCTGCTATTGTCGGTAGTGGTAGGAAGGCCTTTTCAATCTTGCCACTGGGAATGCTGGTGAACTGCATGGGATTCCCAAACTTGATGTTTTGTGTTCCTGACTTAAGGAAGACTGCTCCCTCATGGGCAGGGCTTTTTTTTTTCTCATAGAACGCCCAGAACGGAGTTCCGGCACCTTTTTTGGATGGAACCTTGTAGGGTAGGCAAGGCAGGTTGTATGACGTGTGTGAGTTCCGGCACTTTTTTTTTTTTTTACAAAAAAAGCACTGCTCATGGGTAAATATTATTCCAAGCAGAGTTACTCAGTGCTTACTCTTTCTGCTCCATTCCTTTACATCTTCAGATACAGAACAATATATTGAGGGCTGGGCAGGAAAGGAACATAAATAAGTTTTTTAAAAAATTGCATGCTTCACTGAGCATTAAGTAAAGCATAAAGTAAAGTAAAGCATTAAGTAGAGGATTAAATAAAACAATGTCCTCTTGTTACAAACATCAATCATGTCATCCTAGATTAAAGCAGTACCTGAATCTTTCATTGAACGATGGCAGGAAAAACTGTTGAATTGGGATCCAGAATAGCAATAGCATAGCCCTTAGACTTATATACCGCTTCACAGTGCTTTATAGCCCTCTCTGAGCGGTTTTACAGAGCCAGCATACTGCCCCAACAATCTGGGTCCTCATTTTACCAACCTCGGAAGGATGGAAGGCTGAGTCAACCTTGAGTCTGGTGAGACTCGACCTGCCAAATTGCAGGCAGCCGGCAGTCAGCAGAAGTAGACTGCAGTACTGCATTCTAACCACTGCACCACCACTATAGGAAGTGTAGTAAAAAGGAGGCCTGCTGGGTTTACTAAACATTTGGGTTAAATAGCATCTATAAGGAAAAGGTGACATGTTATTTAATATGAGAAGATGAGGGAGGCCAATAATAGTATTTTGGTTGCTGCCATGCTGATAGAAGTTTATTATACTTGGACCTCTTACTAGAAATGAGATTAATAATGGGCTTTTAAAATGATTAATGGTAGAGACTTTCTGGTTTCTTTTAGTCTTCCATATGTTCTTTTTTATTATTACTACTGCTGAAGGACTGAAGTCAAACAGACAAAGTCAGTCGAGGTTATTTTTTCTATTCCACCCTAAAAAGGGCTTTCCTATCCACAGGTGAAGAAGTCCTCAGGATATCATTCCCAGCAACTACAAGATGAATTCATTTGAGGCAATTTATCTTGCCTTATGGCAGGAGTAAACTTGACCTTGATGTTTTAGACACTCCAGCATGATCAATGGCACAGGATTCTGGGTATTATAAGTCAAAAAGTCTGGCTGGGTACTATATTATCTATTGTTATCCTGTAGGTATAATTTTACTTTGGACAAAGAGACAACTTTTTTTAGACTAAAAATCCCCTGATACCTATGACAGATATTTATGAAATTGCAACATGAAAAACAACTTGAAGGGCTAAAGTAGAACTATAAACTTATATTACTTTCCATTATTGTGTGACCTTTTGTAAAAGACAATATTATTATGATTTTCATGGTCTGTGGAAAAATGCCACTGATCATCAGCAGACAGCTGGCTGGCACAAGGGAGGATGCTTCTCTTTATATTCATATCTGCAATTGTGCTTAATGTTTTGAACAATGGAATAAAACTACACAGTAGAAATTGATTGTAATTTGCATTTACAGCGTCCATTACTATACCCCCTTGCATTTTCCTTATGCGTATGTATTGTTCAGAATTATATTAATTGAGAAGCCTAAAAAAGACTGGAAAAAAAATTCTGGAAAAGTGACAGTGCAAAACCAGAAGAATTCATAATCTGTGAATATACGATATTTAGTAATTTCTTATTTGAAGAGAGGAATACAAAATAACCAGCAAGCAGAGGAGGGCAAATAGATTCAAAATGGCAGTAAAGCAGACCAACTAACTCGTGCACTGAGGTCTTTGTATGATCCTGCCGGTAACTCATTAGTGTCCCCAGAATCCACCAGAGTAAATGGGACTAACATTTGAGTTCTGTTTTGCATAAGGGAGGGGGACGTAAGTGGATCAAATGGCTGTCCTAAGCTTTGCCAATGCTTAGGAAATCCATTGTAGCCATCAAAATCTCTGATTTCTCCAAACTTACTTTTGTCCATCTGAAGGAATTTAAAGAGTAGAATGGATGTCCAAAATCTCCATAATGCTTAAGATACTCATGTGACTTCAGTGAGACTTAAAGCATCAATATGTTCATAGACACACACACACACACACACACACACACACACACACACACACACGTCATAATGTCATCAGTCATCTCTGTGTACTTTTCCTGCAGAGTAGAAAAATATAATATGGCTTTCAGCCCCCCAAATGCTTATTTTGCAGTAAAGTGTGGGACACTTCACTTTTGGCATTGCCGTTCTTTTTACAGCATTGACAAATTCACAAATAAATTGCCTGGGAGAAAAATCTCAGTGATTTTTTTTTTTTTAGAAAGATTGATGATCGTTCTAGGGAGAGAGTAGCCATAGACACCCTGGTTATAAATTATTACTCATTTTTTTATATTTACAAGGAAATATTGATTTTTCTCAACAGTAATTTAGCCTAGCAATAGGAGTATATTTGTGCATGTATCGGCTAAATTAATGTTGAGAAAAATTGCACACATATCCACATTCACATATATGTGGGTGTGAATTATAATATATGTAATAGCAGTGTCATATTTTCTTATTTGTGATGGCTATAATATATTTTAATTAAAAGGTTTTTTCCCCAAAAAAATAGCACTTCTGGTGTTAAAATCAGCAGTTAATTAATGAACATGTTTCCTAATTATTAATCTTTGCACAAATATTATGAGGAATTGTTGATTATAAAGTTGTTGCCTACCTCAGGTATTTTTCCAGAGTGGGTTTTACCTTATTTATGGCTTTTCTTTATTGCTGAATAAATCATGTCTTCTACACAATTCACTGGACTGTGAAATCAAATTCATACTGCAAAAAAAATCATTCATACAATATTTAAATAATGGAAATCACCACAAACCCAAATCATAGCATAACCTCATTTTCAAAACAAACTTAAAATCCAGGAACAGGAAGGATCAATTAGTTTCAAGCTCTAAATTGCAATGCAACAAAATCGAAATGGCCTGTGTGTACTTGTCCTATGCTGTGACATCTTTTCCTCCAAGACATGGCCAGTGCAATCTTATCTATCACCCATTCCTTGCCTAGTTATTGTTCTGGTATACACGAAAATGGCCACGGTGGGGAAGATAGCATGATTGTTAATAGTGTTGTGGGCATGTCTTCTTCATTCTTTCTTAGACTATTTCTCTAATACCAGCCAGCCTTTTCAGGAATACAAAAATTGGACTGCAGTTCTGAGTCTTTTTAACTTGGCAGCAAGCCAGAAATACATGTCACAAGGCAAAAGGGTGCACATCTTTTCCTTTCAATGCTACTTTTCATCATTGCATCATAAATACTACGCTTGAGAGTTCTTGAACGATGAAGGAGAGTTATGATGCTTTGAGTCTGTGCTTTTCAGCCTTTCTAATAAATCAAATTAGTGCTTGTTGCCAAGAATCATCAAGGAAACAGTGTAGCAGGCATTTTGTGGAGAGAGAAATCTTTTTCTCTCTTTAAGCTAAGGCCTACTTCATTTAATAACAGGCTTCCACTGAAGTCACAGTGTCTGGATGTCTTTGAAAGCAATGGATTGATTGTGTTGCTGTGCCTGCTGTCTCCTTATTGACTGGCAGCCTGTCGCTTTTTGAAGGCAGAGCTGGCATTTACCATCTGTGCACTCTGAAACTGGCCCCACTTAAAGCTCTATCCATTTTATTAACAATAAGAGCTAAGGGTATGTCTGTGTGCATTAGTAATAGTTGTCATAAGTAAGGGGGAATAGGGAAACAATAGGGAAGTTAATGGAAAAATTACTTTGGGCATTAGGGATCTTAAGATCAGACTTTTCTAATCTGGCCAGTCTATTATTAAATAGAGAATGAATTGATAGTATAAAATGTGATAGCTCTAAGAATGAAGATATAAAATTTTATCTTGCTTGCAGCTAGTGCTGCAGGTTCTAGGGAGGGGTGTGTGTGTGTGCCAAAGGGGAGATACAGAGCAAATAACTACCATAAAACACTCCATGCCCACTCCTTCCCTTTGTTGCAAGTGTAATGTCACATGGGTACAGGGTTATCCGTGGAGAGGAAGTATCTCAAAAAAGTCAAGATGGGAATCGCTATCGTGCAACAAACCCCCACATGTAAAGAAAAAGAAGAAAAGAGGTGGGTCTTCAACTGTTACCACCATTTTGACTTTTGGGGTTTTCACTACCCAGATCCTGAAGGGATGCTGGGCTTCACTTGCGTAAACTGTGAGACATAACAACATTCTTCAAATTAAGTTTTCCTTTCAGAGCCAACTCCACTTCTGTTGTTTTAAATGACCAATATTACAAATTCAGCTGAATTTTGCTATTTTTGAATAGGGCTAGAGGCCAGATTCAGTAGAAGAGTTTTCATTCTTTCATTCATTCATTTATTCATCCATCTATCCATCACTCACTCACTCACTCACTCACTCACTCACTCACTCACTCACTCACTCACTCACTCACTCACTCTATATTCTTCACTTTTCCTTGGGAGTTCAGTGCAGCATTTATAGCACTTTTAATTTTTCTGCTCCACTAAGGGAGGGTCCTTGTGAGATTATTTTTGGTTAAGAGTAGACTTGAATTGGGGGCTCTCCAGTCTTAACCATTGTGCCACATAGACAATATGAAATCTCTACCATCCCCAATTCAGTGGCATTTGAGAAGGCAGCCAGTAAAGGTCTTTTTGTGATCAAAGCACATGACCTTCAACTAGATGATCGCCGATTCATAAAAAGTTAATTTTGAATGCTCACCGGACAAACACATGATATTCCATCACTTTGTCATTTATAAATGAGGTTTAATGTATATATTATGTTTATTTTCTTTATACCAAGGTTGTATTTTTACCTATACCTTTCTCTAATGCTTCTTGTATTTTCTCAGTGAGAGTGTGAACATTTTTACATGCTGTGATATCTTGATCTATTGGATAATCTATTGTCCTAGATACGATGGTGTGCTTGGAAAGAAAAATTAGGCAGACAATATTACTGTAACCTAACACATTTGAGAAATTGTACTAATGGTAAAATGGAGGGAGGGAGAAGACAGGAAAATATGAAGCCCTGCTTCACATGTGCATTGACTTTCAAAATAGTGGTGATGGTTTCCTTACAGAAATGATAGACAAATCTTCCTGCCTATTTTGACCTGGACAATGCATTATACCTTGGAAAGTAATATACCTGAGCAGTCTGTGAATGCTTCGTGGTCTATTTTCAATCGGGTAAAGTGGTGGCCTGTTTATGATAAATGGAAACTTTGGAGTTGATCTCCTATTTGGAGCTTTGCTGTATTTCTAGCATCTCTGCTACTCAGTACCTCAAAAGGAGTTTTAAGTTCACCAGTGGTGAAATTCAGTGCTGCTAACTTTATGGCAGGGGCTGCCATAAAGAAGAGGGAGTCAAGCTATTTTCCAAAGCGCCTGGAGGCAGGACAAGAAGCAACGGGTAGAAACTAATCAAGGAGAGAAGCAATCTAGAACTAAAGAGAAACTTCCTGACAGTGAGAACAATTAACCAGTGGAACAACCTGCCTCCAGAAGTGGTGAATGCTCCAACACTGGAAGTTTTTAAGAAGAGACTGGACAGCCATTTGTCCGAAATGGTATAGGGTTTCCTGCCTGAGCAGGGGGTTGGACTAGATGACCTTCAAGATCCCTTCCAACTTTACTATTATTATTATTATTATTATAACTTCAAAATACTGAAACCATAGTTGCTCTCTGCAGTTGATGAGGTGACACAAATAACAGCATTCAATCAATACTCTGCCCTCCCATTCATTTTTTCTGTAAGGATTCAGTCCTCTGGAGATTGAGTGCTTTTAGTGAAAGGCAGTTGCAAAGTCACCAAGCTATTATCTCTTAGTTGCATGTAAAAGATCTGAAAAACACAATAGTTGAGCCTTTAAGGGGAGGGGAGGAAGACTGGTTAGGGGCCAATAACTAGGAAGAAGCAAGAGTTCTCACCACTGGAGAATCAGATGGCTCACAAGTTCTGCAAAAAGTTTGTCTGTAGTGCTGTTTTACATCCATCACTCTAGAATAGAAATAAACAGCTGCTGAACACAGATGGTGCTGTGGGATTGTACAGATACAGAATGGATTTTAAACAACACAAGGGATGTTTGAAGAAGATCCCTTTGACTGGGGTGTTGGTTTTGGTAGACATTGATTGGAACAAAGCAGTTTTGACCACTGTTAAGTTACAGAGCTATAACTGTATATCAGTATTTAAAATAAAGGCTTAGGTTGGGTGTGGCAGAGAAAATCTTGTTAATAAGAAATCCATTTAGCTTCTTGTGATGCTGGTCATAAAGGACACAGGCTGACATTTAAAAGGTAGAACAAACCATCAGTTAAGTCTCTTGGTTGAAAGTCACATGCTGGCCAATCTGAACTGCATGTTCACAGGGAGATTCTGGTTCTGATAACTTGGACAAAAGGATGAAGATATTAAGAGCTTGGCAGTGGGAAGCGGTGTTCTCTTAAGCATGTATAACTGGCAACTGAAATGGTCTCTGAGAACTTTGTAGTGAAGATGCTCAGGTACACAATTAGAAACTAAGCCTGTTTGCAGCTAGCCATTGTTAACGTCTAAGAATCTCTTTCACCTTGTTGTCAGAAGATTTTCCTTGGTGCTGATGGAATATTTTCTAAACACAGAGTAAAGATTATTATTATTATTACTTTTATTTAGGGTGTTCACATGTACCGTAGTTATTCATTATATTAGTAAAAGCTTCATGTTTAATAATAGCCTCTTGTGGCATTTTCCAAGAATGGTGCATTGTGTGGGAGGAGAGTCTTATATGCAGCATAAATGTTAATCTAATCTTCCCTGAATGATTTTCTTGCTTCACCATCTTTATTTTGCCTGTTGGGTACCACGTGGTATTTCAGCGGGAGAAATAATTCAGTTTTCCTAATCTCTGACTGGAGGCTAACTATTCAAAAGAGCAGAAAAATATCACCAGAATTACCATATTTTTTTCCCATAATGTGTGTTTATAGAATATGTAAATTTACAAAATGTAGTGTTGAACTTTGGTCAAGCACTATCTTCAGGTTTTAAATGCTAGTAATCCTGCACATTTTAACCAAAGTGTACAACTGAAAGCATACAGTAAAGGCAAATATGTTTCTGTGGTATCTCTTTTTCACCCCTATCGCTTGGTCCTGTTTTTTTTAAAATAGGATTTCTTCCTATAGCAACATAGTTCATTGAGACCTTGTCAAGAGCCTTTTAAAGCATTGCATAGTCCCTTCTTATACACTTTGCAATAGCCGGGTAAGATAAGTAGGTATTATTGTCCCCCATAGAAAAAGTAAGGCTGAAAGGAACCATCTGTCCAAAGCAGGGTGTCTTCAAACTTGGCCCTTTTATGACTTGTGGACTTCAACTCCCAGAATTCTTCAGCCAGGCATGCTGGCTGAGGAATTCTGGGATTTGAAGTCCACAAGTCATAAAAGGGCCAAGTTTGAAGACTCCTGGTCCAAAGCACGTTTAAGTTTAGAGGTGAGGTGGAATGAGGAATCCCTGGATACATATTTCATCTCAGGCAGAGCAATCCTTCTGGAATGGATGGGAAATTCCCCTGAGAGATCTATGGCCAGAGTTAAACCTCCATTGGCTCCCTGAGATCTGGTTTGAAAGTGGGATTTTTACTCATTTCAATAGAAGAGAATATATGTAGCTCAAGGATGAACTGTGGAGTCCTGCAAGCAAACAACCAAGCTCAGAGATCACCAAGGACTCCATAGTTTTAGTTCTTTGTTTCTCTCATTCTTCTCCTCCTCCTCCTCCTCCTCATTTTATATTCAACCAAGCACACTGATTCTAGGTGTGCCGTGATTGAGGTGGGTGAGTGGCCTTCCGGGAGATCAGGGTGCTTGGGGGTTTGCAAGATGCTTGATCTGGTATTCTTGTCATCCCCCTTTTAGAGCCTTTGCTTTCAGACAGTGGTGGGATTCAGCCGGTTTGTACCAGTTTGGCAGAATCAAAACCTAATTTTTTGTTGAGTTCGGTGAACAGGTTGTGATAAATCTGAGTCTCCACTCCTGGCCTTCCCATCTCTGTTTTTTTTCAATCCGATGCTGAGGTTTTCTCTTTCATCTCCTCCCTTCAGCCATTTGGGTCTTGCCACTCTCATACTCCTCAGAGTGATGGGGGAGGTTCTCCAAAGCACTGACTGAAGCTGACACCCTGTTCCATGCCCAAGGGAGACCTCCTCCATCACCCTGCAATGGGAGTTGCGGGGAGGAAGACAGGTGATCTGGACGTGCTGCATGGTGGCAGAAAGTGGAGGCAGGCAGGTGAAGGCTTCCCCTCCACCTCTGCTTGCTGCCACCGTGCAGCACGTCTGGATTGCCTGCCTTCCCCCTCCTCCTCTGCTTGCAGAGTGACAGAGGAGGCCTCCCTTGGGCTTCTCCCATTTTCTCCTTCTTCCTCCTCCTTTAAACAACCCTTCGTTCCCATTGCTGCTTTTTCAGTTCTGGATCTTGGTTTGTCCTGAGCCCCTGTAGAGAGTTTTTGGAAACGAAGCCCCACAGCGATTGGGTGGGGTGGGAACCATTCCCTTTGCTTTTGGACTGGCTCTGAAATGGGCTGGAAGGAGTGGCCCAAGGACTCCAATCTGGCTTTGCAGCAAGCAAAGGAATTGGAGGCACATGAATGTACGTTAGTCTAACGTCTCAAAAAAACAGGGTTTTCCCCCCCATGCTGGATTTTCGCTGCCATACTGTTTACCTGTCTTTAATTAAGGTTTAAAGTTTGCCCGTTCTGCATCAAGTAAACTTTAAAGAAAGTTAAACAGTATGGCAGCAAAACTCCAGCACGGGCAACCCCCCTCCCCATTTTTTTGAGATGCTAGACTAGTGTGCATTCAGGTGCCTCCAATCCCCTTGCTTGCTGCAAAGCCAGATTGGAGTCCTTGGGTCGCTCCTTCCAGCCCATTTCAGAGCCGGTCCAAAAACAAAGGGAATGGTTCCCGCCCCACCCGATTGCTGTGGGGCTTCATTTCCAACAACCTTCTGCATATGCTCTGGACAAAACTCCAGGACTGAAAAACCAGCAACAGGAGTGAAGGAGGAGGAAGAAGGAGAAAGTGGGAGAAGTCACTACGGAATAGTAGTGTGTTGGGTGTTGGGGCATGATAGGCCTGGCTGCAGGGGCTCTTCGGCACGGTAAGTGGTTGCAGAGTGCATGGGGCAGCTCCCCATCCTGCTGCCTCATGGCAACGACCTCTCCACCTCCCCCCTGCTCCACCTCCTGCAGAGAACCAGTTGTTCAATTATTTGAATCCCATCATTGCTTTCAGAGCATCATGAGTGGAAACGTGATACTGCTTTCCTAGGGATTTGTGTCCTGGGAGAGGGCACAGAGGGAGGTTCATGGTATCTAGCAGTCCTCAGTTATCCTCTCCTGGAGGTTGGTATTGTTTCTTTAGTTACTCTGTCACTCCAGCAATGCAAGAGAGTAGCTAATCAATTGCATTAATTCAATTGCATCACATTAACAATTTTTATTTTTATTTTTTGGGTACTGACCTATAGGTGCTCTGTCTGGCTGCATGCTTTTAACATTTACTCCTCCATCACATTTGGTATTAAAAATAAGGCACACAAATATTTTACCTAGCATTTTGGACAGGGGCTTTCTCCACTGTTTTGCAATGGTGTGCCATTAATGCATTTTTAAAGGGTTTGTTTTGTCATGTTTTTTTAATGCAGGCCTTGCTTTTGTTATGAAGGCTTCTTTGTATTTGCCTTCCCAACTCTACAGTCAAGAAGCAAGCTCAGTGCTGTGACAACCATTATTTAAATTTGATCTTTTCATGCTGCTTCTTTCCTAGCTGAGCTCATGATGTGGCTTTGGCTGCATTAAGGTAATTTATTGAGTAACCAACTGTGATTTCAAAGGACTGTGACTTGAAATGGGAACAAGCTGTTCACACACACAACTTTCTGAAACAAAATCTAAGCATGCTGTTATAATTTTGAATGTGAAAGAACTTTTAACAAACTGGTATTTGTCAAAAAAATTCTGCTCTGAAGCAAAATGATGATGTTGATTAAACGATTTTGACCATCAGCTAGGAATTGAACAAACTGAATTTGACAAGATTAATTCAAGGTGTGATTTAACACATTGTAGAAAAGCAAACTAATGATCTTTGCAGTTAATCCTGTATTTTTCTTTAATTCAAAACATGGAGAGGATTGTGTTTTTATTATGACCAACCTAAAAGTTACAAAATAGTCAGCAAACGTTTTGGAGTTTTCTCCAAATAAGTGAAACCAAAAGGACCAAAAGGGAAGGGGGGTTATTGAAAAAAAAGAATTAGGAGACTAGGATGGCCATTTCGAGCTCATTTTGCTCTCATCTGCTAGCCATACCCTTTATGGGATTCGAACCTGGGCAGACTGCATACTAGGTTCGAATCCCATAAAGGGTATGGCTAGCTGATGAGAGCAAAATGAGCTCGAAATGGCCATCTTAGTCTCCCATTTAACTCTTTAACTCTTTGTCAACAAAAACGAAATTCGAATTTGTAATATATCGCAGTAGCGACTTGAGCCTGCTTAACGCTCCTAGTTTGGGGGGCTGCAAGGCAAAAGTGATTATAATAGTAGAACTGCAGTATAGCAGTCAAAATACCAAGGTGTATCAATAAAAAAACCCGGTCTGACTGGAAATATATATATATATATATATTGTCCCCCAACCTGGTCTCAGAACATAGAATATTACTTTATACAAAGTCAATCTTTGGTTCCTATAATAAGAATCATCACTCCTGGCTAGCAAGGTTTCCGGGTCATTCCCTCCCACTTTGAAAATGCCAGAGCCCATCCCACAGGTTGGCTGGACCTTGTTGGTGAGAAAAAAGGGAGCCTTGGGCATCAGGAAAATATCACACAGATCTCTGACTTCTTTTTCTTGTAACTAAGCAACCACAAACTGCATTTTATCCGGGTGACGTAAGGACATTATTGAGATTCCTACATTGGCAGAATGAATATTTTTGAAGGGCACATATCTGCAAGTGATTATTTTCAATATCTTTTTAATCCCCCATGTTCTAAATTAAAATACTGCCTGGATATATCTCTGTATTTGGAGTTGTCTCAAGCCTAGCTGTGAAATCCTGAAGGTCAGCTCTCTTTTTCTTCATTTTTGAAATTCTATCTATTCTTTGGTTTTTTTTTCTCTTTTGTGATTTTTGCCCTTTCCACTGCAGTATCACTGCGCTTCTTTTGTGTCCTTTGTTAGCGCCCTTCTATTTTGCAACTTCTTAAAAGAACTCGTATAAACTCTTCTCTAACAATTCAAGACTGTAACTAATTCTTATGATCTATTTCCAAATGTCCTTTGTTAAGACAGGCGGTATGGAGAAAGGGTAATTTTTGACAAAATCTATCAAAGACAAATCTCTGTGCACACATGCTACCTAACAGAAATAGAAGTACAAAGGAGAATGTCAATCATCAAATGTACAGTCAATGCTTTTGTTCCTTATTCTTGTCAGCATTCAAAACTGACATGCTTCAAATATTTGGGGATGGTATTTTGCATCTCTGACAAAGGCTTGTGTTTCTTATACTGCCCTTAGCAGTCAAACAAATGCAATTATTGCTCTTTAGTTTCTGAGATCCAAAGAGAGAGGTTATACTCCTGTTGTTCTCAAATTATTTGAAGCAAGTAGGTTGACAGAGCTGCTGAACAATCCTCTGTTCCTTTTCTTGAGTCTGCTCCCCTGAAGTAAGGTCAGTCCAGATTTTTGAGGCATACATTTCAGGACCTTTGAGGAGTACATTCCTGGTCCATGTTGTGTTACAAACAATTGGAAGATATTTCTGAGAATACCAAGGATAAACGTGAAAACAAATGGATTGTCAAGCAAATCAAGCCAGAGGCAGCAGTTGTGAAAATCTAGTGAGGTGAAAAGTAGAGGGTGGATGGCCCTCAATCTACTGCTGGATGCAACCTCTGTTTCACAGCTGTGCTATCAAGGAGTCTATTTCTGAAGTCAGGGAACGCAGCACCTAGTCTTGCCAAAATTGGAATGGAATTGACAAAAAAGTCATTCCTCCAAATTATATAAATAGTCAAAAGTATGATGTGTGGCTTCTCTTCTTAACCGAAGTAGCAGAAAAACTGTAATGGAACCAGTGATGACAGAAGTATATCATGTTAAGTATTAATACCATTTTACAATGCCTTGGCAAGGCCATACTTGGAATACTGCATCCAGTTTTGGTCACCACGATGTAAAAAAGATGTTGAGACCCTAGAAAGAGTACAGAGAAGAGCAACAAATATGATTAGGGGACTGGAGGCTAAAGCATATAAGGAAAGGCTGCTGGAATTGGGTATGTCTAGTTTAATGAAGAGAAGGATGAGGGGGCACATGATAGCAGTGTTCCAATATTTCAGGGGCTGCCACAAAGAAGAGGGAGTCAAGCTATTCTCCAAAGCCCCTGAAGGCAGGACAAGAAACAACAGATGGAAACTAATCAAGGAGAGAAGCAACCTAGAACTAAGGAGGAACTTCCTGACAATTAGAACAATTAACCAGTGGAACAACCTGCCTCCAGAAGCGGTGAATGCTCCAACACTGGAAGTTTTTAAGAAGAGACTGGACAGGCATTTGTCTGAAATGGTATAGGGTTTCCTGCCTGAGCAGGGGGTTGGACTAGATGACCTTCCAACATTTATTATTATTGTTATTGTTATTATTAATATAGAACCTGGATCTATTTCTAGTTTGTCCTTTTGTGTAGGACAACACTAGTGCTCTGTCAAGACATTGTTGGTCCTATGTTTGAAAATCAGATCAAGTGTTGTGTCTAAATAGTGCTAAGTCCATGTCATAAGGAATCTTGGTAAGACTTGAGAGGTGCTATTAAAAATGGCTCTCAGGCAATACTCAAATACTTCTGTGAAAGACAGGCATCTTGTCTTTCCTGTGGCCCACATTGAAGGGCCATGTAGGCAGTTCCCAGTGCATGGAGGGCAGCCTAATGTGGCCAATAGGAGCTGGGCAACTCTCAACTCCTGACTGCATCTCCAGCCATATCACTGGTGAAGCAGGCCAGTTTTTGTCCACAAAACAAAAATTGTTTCAGGGAACAAGACTGAACAAGACTGAACAAGACTGAACAAGACTGAACAAGACTGAATGGCTTTGGGTTTTGGTGCTTGCTGATTTCTGGGAGTGAGGACAAAGGAAAGCTGAAATTGTAAGCATGGTGCAATCTTGTAATTTTCCACTTAGCGACTGCTTCACTTAGCAATCAAGGTCCTGGTCCCAATTGTGGTCATTAACTGAGGATTATTGTAAATCTGCTTCTTCCCATTCTTTGCATGTTTCTTCATGGATGGAAACTAATCAAGGAGAGAAGCAACTTGGAATTAAAGGAAACTTCCTAACAGTGAGGACAATTGGTTCTATTCCAGTTCTTTCTCTTATGATCTCATTCTTTATTTTATTATCTTGTTCCTTAATTTCTTCCAGTTCAATTGAGAACTGACCTTCATGAGTTTCAGGAATATCCATAATTTATGGAGATACTTAAAGCAAATGTTTAACTGTGGTCATGCATTTTCAGTCTGCATGGTAAGATTTTCCTTTCCCCTCACCTCCCTGCTAAAACAAAAACAGGCAAGAAATAATGCATACAAATGTTATGCAGCTTAGGCCACATGCCAGAATTCAAACCTCAGGCAGCAAAAACACAACAAGAAGCTGCTAAACAAATGTTTTTACTTTAATGATATTTGAAAAGTTCTTCAGCTGCTATTAAACAAATTGTTCACTCTGTTGGAAATCTTTCTCAGCTGACCTAGTCAACTGTGGTTATTACTTAGTTGCCAGATGACAAGTACTGTTCTGAATGGCTTCTCCAGGAGTGCGTCTTGGATTACCAATTAATATACTGGAATAGCTCAGCAAGTTTTGCTTGGCTTTGCAGTTTGGGAGCTGCGTTGCAGGATCAGAAGAAAATCTTGATCTTCCTTTTCTCATGTTTCCCAGCCTGATTCTTCTGCTCCCACCATTTGTTTTCCTATTGCTTGATGCTTAACTTTTCTTTTATTGTCCATCCATGTTTTAAATGGAGAGAAATGTGTTTTTATACAGGTAGTCCTCAACCTACAACTGGTTTTTAGTGGCTGTTTGAAGTTACAATAGACTCCCCCAAAAGGACCTACGACCTGATTCCCAAGTTCCGAAAGTTTCCCTTCCCCCCATGGTTATATGACTGCATTTTGGGCACTTGGCATCCGGCCTGCATGTGACCACATTTTACAATGTTTTTGCTAAAGACTTAGGTCAGTGATGGCAAACCTTTTAGAGACCGAGTGCCCCAAAACCATCCCCCATCCCTGTCCCCGCTCCGCCGTGCCCGCTGGACCACCCACCACCTCCACGGCCCACCACAGATCACCCAGGCAGCCCAGTGGCGCCATGGTGGCCACACCCTCTGCCTGTGCCCTGCAGCACCATCTGCGCGCAATGGGGTGTAAGGGTGGAGTCTTGTCCCCGCTGCCCGGCTACCATGTCCTTGACTGTGCAGCATTGTGTGACCGTGCCCGGGGGTGACTCCCCTCCGGAGGGCTGCTGGTGAGGAGGGGGCCATGGGAGGAGGCGGGGCTGGGGCGACGGTGCGTGTGCCCACAGAGAGGGGTCTGAGTGCCACCTCTGGCACGCGTGCCATAGGTTCGCCACCACTGGACTAGGTTTTCGGCAAAAATGCCCCATAGCAAACCTTAACAACTGCTGTGTTTGCTTAATGACCACCACAAAAAAATGTTCATAAAATCAGGTTGGTCATGTGAGTGACCCACTTTACAACTGTCACAACTTATGACTAATGAGCAGGCTTCATCATGGTCATAAGACAAGGACTACCTGTAATTGCTGAGAGACACAGAAATATTGTAACTCACTAAATAAAATTACTGCTCATTTAGAGAAGATATAATAATAATAATAATAATAATAATAATAATTTAATTTGTACCCCGCCCTTCTCCTCATAGGACTCAGGGCGGCTAACAGCCTCATAAAAACCACAATACAATAATACAATAATATCTACATTAAAAACCAAATTAAAAGGAAATATTTAAGAAGGCCAATCATTAAAATTATCCTTAAAATTACCCTTAAAAAACCCCGCTAAAATTCCCTAGGCCAGACCCGCTTGTTGAAAAAGCCATGTCTTTAGGGCATGGAAATATTCCTAGGTATCTTTCTGAGAGTGAACCCTTGTCTTCCTACTCAAGTTCACAGAAATAAAATAAAACCATAGCTGTAATTCCATTTTATTTTTTTAAGCTCAAAATACAGACTCAGCATTTTCCCCCCTGTTCTTCTCTTATGGGTCGTACATGTTTCCTGGGACATAACTTCTATAAAGCTGTTGGCAATCTTTGAGAAAAACTGCCACTTGTTCACAAGAATTGTTTTTATTTCTCTACAAGTTTCTTTCCATTTCTTTTCATTTACTGCCCACAAAGGACTGAAGAGGGAAAGCAATATGGCTGGCAAGTGTATCTGCTATGGCTACAGAAGAATCTTAATTTCCCACATGGTTGCTGTTCATATTACAGATCCTATGGCTGCAGGATAGTGCTAGGTTAACTCTATAATAGGCCCAGATACATAGGCGTGAATAGGTTCCTTGATTCAGGCTGCTGTATCTTTTAATAGTTACTTTTAGTAGTAACTACTTTCACTAGTTTATTAAAAGCTACTTTTAATAGTTTAAGTTTCTATTCAAAATTATTTTTCTTATTTAGGGCTATGTCCAGCGGTGGGATTCAGCCGGTCTGCACCAGTTCGGCAGAACTGATACCTAATTTTTTGTTGAGTTCGGTCAACTGGTTATGATAAATCTGTGTTTTCCAGAACATGTCTGGGTTTTGTTCAGCTTCCTTCCAGGTGGGAAAAAAAACCCTCCCCAAAAACCCAAGAGAGGAGAGACAGAAACCAAAGGGAGACGCAATGCCTTCGATCACGTCGCTCAGGCGAAAAGTAGGTGGTGCTTCTCAGAGGTAATTTCAGGAATAGACGCTTCATCTCTCTAGTTTCCCAATTGGTGCATATGGGAAAGGGGGGATTGGTGCATACAAGAAAGAATATCAGTATTTCTAAATACTGATACTCTTTCTTGTAACATAATCTAGTTTTGGGTATCTCTTTTATTGTTCTTATTTAAGTATTAAATGCATGAAATAATAAACTACCTTTCAGTATATCACTTTTTAAATACTTAAAACGGTCATTAGGGCAGAGAACTGGTTGTTGAATTATATTTGAATCCCACCACTGACTATGTCTATTCCCAAATGGGCAAACTGTGGTTCTAGGACAATGATGGCGAACCTTTTAGAGACCGAGTTCCCAAACTGCAACCCCAAACCCACTTATGTATCATTGGGTGCTGGGTGGGTGTGGCCCTTTGGGTGGGCGTGGCTGTGGTGGTAACGGCAGGCTGGGTGGGACTAAAAAGTTCAATCAATCAATTTCAACTTTGCGAGATCTTTTTTTTCCTGCAAGAAGTTGCAATTGATTGATTGATTGAACCTTTTTTTTTTGCACACGGCGGCAGAGGCCTAAAGCGAAAAGGTTTTATAAAACCCAGCTGAAGGCCTAGGACTGGGGCAACAATGCGCGTGTCCACACAGAGAGGGCTCTGTGTGCCACCTGTGGCATACGTGCCATAGGTTCACCACCACGGTTCTAGGATTTACCAGCAGCATGGGCAAATTTCAGGGCTCTGCTATTTTGGGATTGGGAATATATAGAAACTGTTTCATCTGGATGAAATTTTAAAGAAACTCAAAATCCCATTCAGCCAGTTTGGTGTAGTATTTAAAGTATCAGGCTAGAAACCAAGAGACTAGAATTTCTAGTTCGCACTTTAGGCATAAGTCCAGCTAAGTGGCCTTGGGCCAATCCCTTACTCTTAGCTCTAGGAAGGAGGCAAGCAAGGACAAACTACCTATGAAGAATCCTGCCAAGAAAATTGCAGGAATTTGACCAGGCAGTCATCAGGAGTCAACAAAAAGGTGCATAGCAAAACAAAACGCCCTCTACAAAACCTCCCAAACTCCAAACAAATAGAAAAAAATCTGGTACTTTCTGTATGTATGTATGGGGTTTTTTTTGTATATAATTTTCTATTAAAACTTTTAAATGAGAAGATAAAAAACAACATAAAGTAAGGAAAGAAAAAGAAATCAAAGAAAAAGCAAAAAATGGAAGAAAAGATAAAATGTCGGAAAAAAATAGAAAACAAATGATATAAAAAGCAGTTTCTGATATTCTTCCCAGCAGTTATAAGTACAATTATAAATATAGCTGTTATTCTAGGCTTCCAACATAAATCTCTTCTTTCTGTAATTTATGCTGTCTAATCACCAAAACCATAAATCATAAGATCGTTTTTCCCCATTTTTACACCAAAAGTCCAAAAGAGGCTTCTAGTCACCAATCAATGTAGATAATGTCTTTTGCTCTAATCAAAGAAATCAGTTTATTCATTTCAGCCAAATCTATCAACTTCACCAACCATTATTCCATACTTGGTAGGATTGAATTTTTCCATTGCATATAATAATATTGCCACAGTAATTATATAATGAAAGAATCTACAGCTCTTGTCCTTTGACCTCTAGGTCCAGTCTCTGACCAATAAAAGTTTCTCCTTCCCTTATTTATTCACAAGAGGTGGGGGGGGGAGGACAAAATACTCTGCAACATGAGAGCAGCTTCATTTAAAACAACAACAATAGCAAGATCAGTGCTTTTTTAATATATATATAAAAAAAGGTGCCGGAACTCACACATGTCATACAACCCGCCTTGCCTACTCTACAAGGTTCCATCCAAAAAAGGTGCCGGAACTCCATTCTGGGCGTTCTATGACAAAAAAAGCCCTGAGCAAGATTACTATGTTGTCTGAGAATTATGGGAGTGGCCCAACATATTTTGGAAATTGTAGCTGGAAGGGACCTTGGAAATCTTCTAGACCAAGGCTCCCCAACCTGTGGGCTGCAGCTCAGTACTGGACCCTGGCCTAATCACCAGTGAGCTGTGTCTGCATGCACATGCAGGGCCCCACTTGCACGCATGGTCACACTTGTGCGAACTTTGCCTTGGGCGCTTGTGGCTCCACTTGCACGAGCCTCGTGGGCTCTCATGCACATGCATGTGCATATGCGCCTCCCCGCCCACAAAATCATCCCTTCTTCCCCCCTCCCCCCTGCTCCAGGCCGCCAACCCGGAAAGGTTGGGGAACTCTGTTCTAGTCCAACCCCCTGCTCAAGGCAGGAGTCCTTATTCCATCCTGAACAAATGGTTGTCCAATGTTTTTTTGAAAATACAAATAGGGAACTCCCATATCTCCTGGAGGCAAGCTGTTCCACTGACTGATTGTTCTCACGGTCAGGAAATTTCTCCTTAGTTCCAGGTTGCTTCTCTCTCTGACTAGCTTCCACCCATTGCTTCTTGTCCTGCTCTCAGTTGCTTTGAAGAATAAATTGACTTTCTCTTCCATGCGACAGCCCTTCAAATATTTGAAGATTGCTATCATGTCACCCCTAAACCTTCTCTTCAATAGACTAGACATGTCTAATTTCCTTAGCTGTTCGTCATACAGGTTAAACATCGTTGCTCTTCTCTGCACTCTTTATAGGACCTCAGCGTCTTTTTTATATTGTGGTAACCAGAAGTGAATATAGTATTCAAAGCGTGGCCTCACCAGTGCAGTAAAGAGATATACTATCTCTTCTCAGGATCTTGATTCTGTCCCTCTACTGATGCAGCCTAGGACTGCATTGGTTTTTTTGGTAGCTGCAGCACATTGCTGGCTCATACTTAAACAGTAATCTACCAGGGCACCTAAATCCAGTGGTGGGATTCAAATATGTGAACAATCGGTTCTCTGTGTGGATGCCACTTCCGGAAGTCCATTCTGGGCCTGGGTAGCAAAAAATTAGCTACCAGTTCTGCCAAAGTGGTGCGAACTGGCTGAATCCCACCACTGCCTAAATCCCTCTCACAGTGACCAGTATTTAGCGAAATGAGTAAAATCTCTATAGAGTTAGGGATTCAATATAATATTTAATCTATTTCCCTGTCCATCATGAGTAGAAATAGAATAAATTATGCATATCAAGGGTTATATAAATATGAATACATGAATACATAAATAGACATTCACTAATATTCTTAATTAAAACAAGTTTTCTATTTGTGGATATATTTTTTTTAAAAAGGCAATTTTTATGTTATTTATTTCAATATATATATATATAGAACATGGAAAAGGAAACAAATAAAATATGGATTATTGTCCCTATTCTGAATTGAACATATTTGGTTAACCCAATATTAATCACTGATAGAACAATAAACAATAATCAGCCATTAGATCTATCTGAGGATTTAGAATTGTGGAATGTATGACTGGGGATACATATTTTTTTGGGGGGGAAGCATGGCTATTTTTTCAAATATGCCTGTGAAATGACAACCATTATGTATCAATCCTTTTTATCTTGGACTCTATAAGTTATGATAAAAAACAATTCCCACTCTCATATATTAGTTAGAAAAAGGAAGGCATGCTTCTGATTATTAACAAAAGCAACCAGGCAAAATATATTTGCTTCCTAAATGTAATAATTCATCAGTGTTGAATTTTGCTCATAAAAAAGGAGGATGGATGTGTGCCATAGAGAGATTATAAATACTGCCCCACACTCTGACTTGGCTTTTGAACAATGCATTTTAACCAATTAAACGATCAATTTAATGCTGTGAATGACTGGTTATGTACCATCAAGTCATTGTCCACTCCTAGTGACCATCTATGTACCGTAGACATGTTTTCTCCATGATTAATGCTGCACTGAAATAAAATCTGAGTCCACATTATGCATGTGGGAGTGTAAAAAGAAGGTTCATGTTGTTTTCAGCCCTCCCTTTTTTGTCTACATTCTACATTTTTTATGTTGTTCTATTGTTATTTTACAATGGTATCAAAACTGGTATGAATAAAAACGCTTTTAGTCAGAACCAATGCTTCTTTGCAGAGATTGAGGATTTTAGATATACACAGAGCTACATTTCAGCTTAAGTAGTAGCTTCCTATATCTAAAAGTGTGCATGCACAAAGATCCTGCTTTGTGATAGTGAATCAAGCGGGGGAAAGTCAATATATTCAAAAGTGTCGTGTGGATCTCACAATGTTGCAGATTGTTTCTAGCTGTTACAACAAAACTGGAAAGATATTTATCTGTTCATGTATCTATTCATTTATCTATTTTCAGGAGTGATATGGATGTCTATCTCATATAATGATTCTAGGCGGCTCGCAACAATCCATAAAAACATAGTTAAAAACCAAAGTACCTTTTGCTTCCCAGGCACCAGATCAAACAGCATTCTGCTCAACCCCCATCTTAGTTCAATATTTGGGGGGAGGAGCCACATCTTCAGGGCCCTCTGGAAAGCTAAAAGAGTAAGGACATTGTCCTCCAATGCCTGAATGCTGAATTTCAGTTACAATACCAGCAATCCCAGTCAAGTTGTGTAATGGTGAGAAAAGCTGGAAAGCGTGGTCAAGCAACCCACTGAGGATTATACGGTTTCCACCACTGGATAAGGGCAGCAAATGATCTTTCATTGTCCAGCTCAGCAGCAACCTGTTCTATTAATGGTCAAACTACTTGTCTTTTCCAGCATAATTAATTCAGTTATTAATTCAAAGGGAAAAAAAACAAGCTACCCTTATTTAGCTGGATGCCTTAGAAGCCCTGTGATCATTATGTATCTGGATTTTGCAGCATCAGACTTATCATTTTAGCTACTCCGTGGACCAATCAAAGTGAATGGCAAGAGAGATATTTCTTTTGTTCCTTGGTTCCATTATTCTATTCACTCTTTCATTTTGTTTCCTGCCCCTTGGCTGAAAATGTCTCTTTTATACTTTTTGGGGGCTGACATCTTAATTTACATTCTTCTCCTCCCCATCAGGCCCGTAATTCTGAGCATTAGGCAAGCACTGAGGAGATGAATTAGCACCTTTTGCTGTTGGTTATTCAGCAAGGTTTTTTTTTAAAATGCCTGACAGGAGAAAGTGCTTAAGGCCGGCATGCTCATTTAGGCATAGCATGAGACTTTAAAGCTGGCAGCTGGAGTGAAAACAGGTCCAAAGAGACAGAAATAATCATTTGACAAATTTCTTCCATGACTGAGTAGAAGCAAGGACAGGCAATGAAGAAAGGAATGGGCCACAGGGCTTGCCCATTCACATAATGAATGCACAGTGGATGCTGCCTCTCATAAAATATCAATTTATCAGAAAGCAAGTACTGATGTTGCTCCCTGCCATCACCTGTAATTTCTAAAGATAGCACCCCTATTGAGTGCTGTCTTTTCTAGTGATCAGTTGGCCATACTACAAAATGTCCAGCTGTAGTCTCCCACCATTTTGGTTTTGTGAGAATACGTATGGTGCCTATGTGGAATTCAAAAGTACGGTTGAAGATGTTTCTGGGGGCTGGCCCTCTGCATTTTCCACAAGGCTTCTAACTAGAGTAGGTCAGAGTTAGTGCTAGTTCTCATGTAATATTTTTTAATATTAAAAATATGCAATATTTAAAATAAAATTATGTAAGTTTTAATGTACTAGATCAGAGGTAGGCAACCTTGGCTCTTTTATGACTCGTGGATTTCAACTCCCAGAATTCCAGAGCTGGCTTAGGAATTCTGGGAGTTGAAGTCCATGAGTCATAAAAGAGCCAAGGTTGCCTACCCCTGTACTAGATAGATGATAGATAGAGAGATATTAGAGAGATGATAGTTAGATAAACAGACAGATAGAGCTTAGAGATCATATGTGAGCAAGAAATTAATTTGTTCTTGAGTACAGAAAGATAATTCAGCTGTAGGATTTAACATGCTTGTTGTAGCTTATCTTGCTTTTGTTTTGTTTTGTAGTTTATCTTGCTTTTGAATTGTATTTTTTACTTTTACATTTCCCTTTGAAGGCATTTGACCAAACCCAACCTATGTATAATAAACAGACTCATAAAATGGTTATAGTTCTCTCCTTACCTCAGTCCATTTAAAACAGCAGTTTTCCAACACTTTGGCTTATTGCAGCCATTGTACTTTATGCACCTTTTGATACATAGAACAAGTATACAGCAAAACACAATTCACAATGTGATTTTTAAAATGAAATAATTTGACTTGTTGTGAATTCTCTGCTTCCTACTGTAATGCTGTTTGGTCAATAAAGGTTCTTAGACTTTCAAGGCAATATTTCCTCATGCAGTTTTCAGGGAATAAAGCCACTTGTTTACTGTCTTCCCTGAATATCCCTCTTTTTCATTTTCAAGGTAAGTAATATAACTACTGCTGTCACCAAGGTAGTGTTGGTGGGGGTCATGATAAGCATATTTTATGAACCACCTAAGATATGGCCACTGGTTTCTGTGGAAACCAATGTATTAAAGACAATATCAAGGAAATTCACCCTTGCAGTCCGCAAATAATGAAGATTTAACCGTGGTGTGGATGTGTATATTGGAGGGACAAATAAAAGTAGAATCATTCCTCATGATCAATGAATCAGCTTCAGTCAGATACATGAACAAGGACCAGTTCTTTACCTAATCTTGTCGTTTTCAACAAATCCATTCTGTCCAAACTTTTCATTAAGGCTGCACTGTTTCGTTTAAGTAAACTCTGTCAGCCCAATGGGAGTATTTGTTTAAATGATAGGTAATTTCTGTAGCACTTTTCATTATCTAGCATCAAACATCCAGTCAACTGGACCACATGCTGCTTCTCCCCCCCTTTTTTAAAAATAAAATAGATCAGATCAATTACAGCACTTAATGACAGCAGTAACAAAACTAGAAAATCAAGCAAGCAGTTCTGATTCATTTTTTGCCCTTTCCCCTCTGCTGGAAATGATGAAGATACTGTATATATTCAGTTCATGGCTGCTATTCCAAGCATCACTGTTAAATGAATTAGGTTTCTCTCCTAGTAATGAAAATTTGAATCCATTAGTGGATAGGGAAGAAAACAAATCTTCCTGCAGCTTGCTGCAGAGGGACCGCAAAGGCACTATGTTGTTTAAGAAGTGGATATATATTCCTGTAATATTACATTCCATTTGTAACCACAATTTTAAAATCTTTGCCTTTTAAAAAAGGATGCTATGGCATCAACGTCATCTTCTACAAAATTTCTTATGTGGTCATGAGCCCGATATTTATCCCAGGAAGAATCTTATGGAGCATATTTAGAAGAGGAAACTGTTCAGGGAAAGGAAAAAATAAATCATTCCATGAGTAGAAAATTACTTGGGCTACATTGGATATCTCATAGAAACCCACTTTTAGTACAGGTACTCTTTGACTTACAATAGTTTTATTTAGTGACTGTTTGAA
>NW_015386786.1:52840-61215 GCF_001527695.2 Protobothrops mucrosquamatus
GTGACTTGTGACTGTTGTTCATTCTTATGGCTATTGCAGCATCCCCATGGTCATGTGATCAAAATTCAGATGCTTGGCAATGGACTCACAATCATGACGATTGCAGTGTCCCAGGGTCATGGGATCACCTTTTGCGACCTTTTGACAAGCAAAGGCAATGGGAAAGTCAGAGTCACTTAGCAGCTGTGTTACTTACTTAACAATTGCAATGATTCACTTAATAACTGTGGCAAGAAAAATCATAATGGGGCAAAATTCACTTAACTGTTTTGCTTAGCAACATACATTTTGGGGTCAGTTATGGCTGTAAATCAAGGCAGTGGAGCAATCTAACAGGGAAGGGGGCTAAGCACCCCTCATAACTGATGTGCCTTCCACTACCCCAATTTTGGAATTTTAAAGTTAGGCTTAGGGTTACGATTTCTATTTTCAAAATCTAACACATAGGATAAAAACATATCTGATTAAAACTGCACTTTACTCTGACAACCTATGATCCTCCAGACTAACAACCCTCAAATTAGTGTTAAGCAGATGCATTCAGATTACAACTCTCAGAATGTCTATCCAAGGTTTTGAAATCCCAAAATATCTAATAGGTAACAGATGAGGGAAAGCATTTTCCGAGCATTTTCAAGGAGCATATTAAACTGGAATTTAAAAGAAACAAACACAAATGCTTTTCATTGATTTGCAAAATGTGAGTCCTGGAATGGTAATACTAAGTTTGCTCATAGATATAAAAGTTTTTTTTTTCCTGGCAGAGGCAGTAGAACTTAATGGATCTCTTATTTACGGCAAAGGAATAAATTGGATCATTTTGTTTCCTGCTGCATTCAGAATATACATGTCATCCTCTTTCTCTATAAAACCATTTCTAGGTGAACAGGGCATACATGCTTTAAAAGGCTAGTCAGTGTAAACTGCTTCCTAAAGCTTCCTAAATATAT
The DNA here is from genome assembly GCF_001527695.2 of Protobothrops mucrosquamatus. Classification (NCBI taxonomy): domain Eukaryota; kingdom Metazoa; phylum Chordata; class Lepidosauria; order Squamata; family Viperidae; genus Protobothrops; species Protobothrops mucrosquamatus. Next base: position 53,791 of record NW_015386786.1, read on the forward strand.
ATATATATATATATAAGAGCTGACTCAATGATTTGATGCCTACCAGTCTTCAAAATGTATCTATATCTACTGAAATAAAATTAATAGCTAAGGTTTTGTAATGTTTTGTGAAATCTTGCATGACAACATTAAAACCTCATGACGTTACTGAAAGATGAAATTTCAACGATCTTTTTTTTTAATGTGCAGTCAGTTGTTGAAGATTGCATGATGGTGTTGTGCATTAGACAAGTCTATATCATAGAGTTTGAGGGATTGAACTGATAAAACTAATGTGGTTGTTTACATTACCAAGAACTTAATCCTACACTATTTAAGTAGATTTGCCAAATTACCTAGTGGTTTATTTATTTTTTTTGTTTTAATTCAGTTAATGCAAAGTTATATTGAGTTTCATTAGTCATCGGCCATCCTAGCTGGAAGTGATAAGGTTACAACCTTTGGGTGAGATCAGGTTGGATAAGGTATCTTAGAATGCAGTTATCAGATGTGTGTACTTCCATATCCTTCTGCCATCAGGAGGTGCACATTATGTACCTCTAAAAGTGCTGGGACCACAGTACCCCATTGTATAGCTAACTTGGACAAGAAGAAAAGGAAAGATTAAATGCTTCTTTTCACCCTTTTCTTTCTGAAGAATGCCAGAACAAACTCATTCTTCTAATTATCTAGCCATTTGCCTATGAATTTTAATAATACAGTCTGGAGAGGAAAGCTCGGTTACGGAAAAAAGGGGGCGTATCAAATTAATGTAGCTTATGGGCTGTGGCTTGCCAGCCTGGGATGAACTGTACTGCATCAAAACCCAGCAACAACAGCATTAAATCAAATCAAGAACAATGTTGAAGGATTTGTGATCAGTTAGTAATTTTTGTTAATTTCCTTCTGTTCTTCTCTGCTGTGTCAAATATCCTTGATCTTTGATTTCTTCATTCTGAGGTAAAGGCAATGTTGACTGAGTTCTTAAACTGACACATAGCACCATTTTTGCAAAATACCAGACATTGTCTATAATAAATGGTATATTTGTTATAAATTCCACAATGTGAGATAATGATTAGGTGCTCACTCAACATATAGAATTCCCTCAAAGACTTGCATATTCTATACAATATAGCAGCATTGTGTTGTTCGTCCATCGATTTCGATGAAGACCTTGACATCTTATGGATTATGGGCTGTTGTGTCCCGTGCCTGCAGAAGCAGGCGCGGGAAGTTGCAAGAGTCCCGGGCATTTGCAAAAGCTGCCCGGGACCAGACTGACCGGCGCCGGCCTTGCGCACATGCGCAAGGCGGGAAAGGACTACCTTGTGACTGGGGGGAATTGTCCGGGGATTGGAGAGTATAAATAGAGGCTTGCGCACCTCTGGGGTTTTGTCTTTGTTCGTAGAATGGAGCAAACAATAAAGACTTGTTGGAGATGCTTCATCTCAAGCGCCATTATTCCCAGGACTTAACACTGGCGACGAAGGTGGGATACAGTCTCTACAGCTAAGAAAAGCTAGAAGACTCACCCAAAGAAGTCCGGGGAAGAAATGGCGTGGAAGTCAGTGTTATCCTGCCAGTATGAAATCGCTGGAGGGTGAGTGCGACTGAAGAAGAAGAAACCTTACCATCGATCATGGAAAAGGTTGGGCAATTAGAGGCTTTCGACGTCTCTCACCCCGAGAGGTGGGAATCGTACGTGGCAAGAGTCGAGACGTATTTTCGCATCAACCAGATTCGAGAGGAAGGCTTAAAGGCTGCCACATTGTTGTGCGTTTGTGGGCAAGACGCCTTTGAGATTGCCGAGAGTTTAATCTCCCCAGTCTCGCTGGAAACGGTGTTGTATTCTGACCTCAAGAAAACCTTAAAGGAACATTTCCAGCCCAAGCAATCAGTCATGGCTTGGAGACACACATTTCAACAGAGAGATCAGCGAGTCGGTGAATCAGCAAAAGACTACGATGCGGCCTTGAGAAGAGCAGCTAAACCGTGCGACTTCAAGGACTTAGAAGAAAGACTTCGTGATCGTTTTGTATGCGGGCTGAGAAACACAGAATTGCAGCAGAGACTGTTCACCAGGGAAGATGTTTCCTTCCAAGATGCTCTGCGAGAGGTTTCGGCTGAAGAAGCTGCCGGCGGGGCGGCCAAGATTCTACGGCCCACTCAAAGCTCTCCAGTGACTGCAACCATCCACACGAAGGTGGACAAGCGTTACCAACAGCTGGGAGGAGGTCCAAACATCGTCAGGACAAGGGCCCAGCTGAGATTCATTGCATCGGACGCGGTGGACGCCAGAAGCGTGCTGAAATAAAGGCTACATCGCTACGAGCTGCCGGGGTCGACTGAAGGAGTTTCTACAGCATGATTTGCCACGATACGGCAGTTCCTTCACACCCTTCTACCAAAGGTGGCGTCCATGTCGGGCGCAGCATTGTTTATTCTAGGGGGGAGGGGTGTTGTGTCCCGTGCCTGCAGAAGCAGGCGCGGGAAGTTGCAAGAGTCCCGGGCATTTGCAAAAGCTGCCCGGGACCAGACTGACCAGCGCCGGCCTTGCGCACATGCGCAAGGCGGGAAAGGACTACCTTGTGACTGGGGGGAATTGTCCGGGGATTGGAGAGTATAAATAGAGGCTTGCGCGCCTCTGGGGTTTTGTCTTTGTTCATAGAATGGAGCAAACAATAAAGACTTGTTGGAGATGCTTCGTCTCAAGCGCCATTATTCCCAGGACTTAACATGGGCCATCAACGGTGTGTCCGCAGATGGCTGATAAGACCGATGTTAGCACAGAATGTTCTGCCACATACTGAACAGAGAAAAGTGGACACTATTACTTCAGCATTTGCAGCTCTGGCTTTACGGAGTGCTCGCTTCTCTTGTGCCAAGATTGTCCTTCTGTGTTCATATGTCTGGCAACCCTGGTAAACCAGGGTACGCCATGTCGGTCGATCATGCGCCAAAGATTCCCAAGAGATGGTGTCGATATCCAGGGACTTGAGAGATGCTTTCAGCATGTCTTTGTATCGCTTCTTTTGTCCCCCGTGCAATCGCTTTCCTTGAGACAGCTCACCATAGAAGAGCTGTTTAGGGATGCGATGGTCTGGCATCCTTACAACGTGGCCTGCCCAGCGCATCTGGGCTTTCATCAACAGAGTGTAAACTGATGATAGACCTGCTCTGGAGAGGACATCTGTATCTGGTATCTTATCCTGCCCCCGGATCCTCAGAATTCTGCGAAGGCAAGTCATGTGGAAGTAATTCAGTTGCCTATACACTGTCCAGGTCTCACTAGCATACATCAGGGTAGTTCAAAACATTTCAAAATCTTCCACACCACACATCACTTATTCTTTAAAGAAGTCTGATTTTTTTTCAGGCTCCAGCATGAGGCTGATCCACTCATTAAAGTTAATGTGACTTTTGAAACAATGGCACCTTTTATTTTCAGACTAGCTTGGAAATCTGAATAAGTTAGACTTCTTTAATGCATAGGAAAGAGGTTCTGGCTGTGCTTCTGCTTACATGAGGTCATTTCTTCCAAATAAATTCAGAAGGATGCAGTAAAAATGCATTTTCTTTCTTGAAGCACTGTTTTATGGTTTTTTTCCAACTTAGCACTGCAACATTCAGTTAGTTAGGAAACGGTTTCATGTATTTGTTCTAAATTAAAGATACATGAACTGTTCTTTTCCTGTTTTATACCAGTTTTTCTGTGTGCAATTCTAAATGCATTTTCTTTTGTTTCGCTATTAATCTGGGCTTTTATAAAAGAAGCATAAAGATTGGCGTTATCCTGAAAGCATAAATTCCATATTTAGTACATTTTAAGAGGAAATGATCAAAAACTTCAGATGGAAAAAAAAATCACTGGATCATGAAATTGTAAATATGAATCAAGTTTATTTAACAATGTTCATTAACCATGGTGACCATTTGCAATACTCTATCTGCTTTACAATGAACATGGTCAGACATAATTCTACTATCTTATGTTTGCCATCTTTATAAAAATTAATAGTAAGTTGAAAAAAACCCCACTGTGTAGCACTTTTAAAAAATAGAACTGAGGGCATCACCATCAGAGCACTAACATAATGGATAGACTTTCCCCACTCTCTCAAGTGGATCAAGTAACCATAATGCTTTCAACTTACTTTCATTTGAAGTAGAACATAGGAAGTTTAAAAAAAAGGGAAAAACAATACTTTCTTTTTCTTTGATGGTATTCTATTTTCACCCCAGATTTTTAAAAAATAACATTGTTCTTTTTGCAGGACATTTGTAAAGACTAAAGGTGGCAGAAGATCTTTTGCTAAAGCTTACAGTGTATTGCAGTCAGAAGGAAACCCCACTGAATTGAATGGAGTTTCTCTCCAAGTATTGGATTGTGTAGTGGTACCCTATCTGGGCTGCAAAAATCCAGATAATCACTAAATTACAGCAAAGAATTAAAGTCTTCTGCATCTTTGTATCTTATCAAATTGTCATCCAGTTTTTTACAGTTCTGATATGGTAGCCCTAGGTTTGTGGTTATAACTGCATATCTAAATAAGTTAGGAATTATGGAATATATAGCTGTTCTTTGTGCAAGAACAAACTACCACACATGAGAATCGGCGGCGGCGGGGGGGAGCATCCTCTCAGGATCCCACAGGTAGGAGAGGCATATTATGAAGAGAGATAAGAAAGGGTCTTTGCTGTAATTAGGATTCATTCACTTTGGAATAGAAGCCAGAAGGGAGAGGGGGAATTAACATATCTGTTTCAGTGCCAGGTAAAATACCTTAAGTGTTTTCTGCAGTGTTTTTTTTTAATTTTTATTAACATTTTCCTTTATACAGTACATATTCAGCAGACTATGTCATTTTTATATACTATGGATCTACATTCTATACAATATATACACGATGTACATTCAATCTAACCCACAATAACCTAATTTGCACAATAACCTTATGTATATTTCCAATTTTTGTTTCTATTGTCTATCCAAATATACCAATTTTCCCAAACCGCATAAAATTCCGAATCATCTTTTTCTTTTAATTCTAAGGTGAGTTTGTCCATCTTGGCACATTCATAAATTTTCTGAATAATCAACCCCTCTGGTGGTATATTGCGTTCCTTCCAATATTGCGCTAATGCAATTCTTTCCGCAGTTAGTATATGTAAAATCAGATATCTTATTTTCTTATCAAATTTCTTTTTAAGTATTCCCAGGAGAAATGTTTCCGGTGTTATTATGATTATTAATACAGGTTTACATTATTTTCATTTGGCTCTATTGTTTTATGGGTTTCAGGTTTACCTAGAAATTGAAGTTTCACTCACTCATTCATTCATTCATTCATTCAATCATTCATTCATTCATTCATTCATTCATAGGATTTTTAATGAGTGTTTCAGTTTAAAAAAAAAGAAAAGGGGGGGGGGCCCTCCCTGGATGGCTTACAAAAATAAATAGTCTTCTTTCTCAGACTTATAGACAAGAGAAATAAGGAGATGAAATGGGATAGGGGAGTAAAAAATAGATGGTGGCTGGGTAGGATACACTAACTGTTTACAAAGAGTTATCTTCAACTTCTAAGAAAATCCACATCACAAGGGTATTTTCTTGGCTTCTGTTTTGCCTATCCTGCGGCTTCTTTGGAGATGAGAAGGTGGTGCTTTCTTTCTCGAAGGAAGGACAAAGATCTCTCCTTTGGAATATTCAGGGGACTATTCTAGGTGATCAACACATTTTTTTAAAAAATAAAAATAAAAATAAAAATGTCAGATTTGTCTGATTCTGCTGAAGCAAGCTGGTTCCTATGGGTGATTATTCTTTGTAGTTTGGAAATGTGGCAATTAGTAGATCAGCTAGAGAATGCTAAATGGAGCCCAACGTTCCTTTAAATCCTATCCAAGTAGCAGAAGCTCCCTTGAACTACTCTCAGGGTAGGATATAAATTGTGTGAGAGAGTTAGTGAGACAACGTGCAAGCAAAAACGTTAGGTAAAATAATTCTAGCATGTCACTTTAAAAACAACTCCAGTGGAGGTGTTGGCAATGATAATTCCCTGCTAATTTTCAAAAGACAATGTTTATTATTGCAAACAATCATTCCTATACTTCTAATTCAGATTCTGTCATCAGATTTGTTGGGGGACGATCATTATTACTGAAGCAACATTTAGGAGGCAAGTTAACTTGCTGAGGTGGACAGAGTGTCCTGATCTTTGCCTCAGGCAACAACATATCATGCTTGAGAATTATTATAAGGACAAAATGGATTCCCGTTCTTCCCCTCCCCCCATCATAAATAGCATGAAAAAAAATGAACTTTTACATTAAATAAGATACAGCACAGGAGAGACAAAACTGTATCACAATCAATCATCAATTTTAAAAAGAACTAGACAAGCAAATATAATGCTTTTCATTAAGTGTCAGCATCTCACCATAAACAAAGCATGCTGTTTGACAGAGAGGATATGTGCTTTATGAAGATATAAGCATTTGATACATTCTTTCATTATTCACCTTTAGACAGTAAGTGTCTTTTTGGGCATAAAACAGGCAAAACTGACTATGCATTTAACCATGTTCATGCCAGATATTTGTGAGTGTAAATGAACGGATGAAGAATGTCAAGCAACTCTTCCCCTTTAGAAGTCCCACTGGTGACATCACTGAAGAGCCGTCTCCATGACTACAGTGATATTGTCCACAGCTGGAAAACTGGTACAAAGTTAACCTTGCACTATTCTGATTACATGGAAGCCTTTGCATGCATGCACAGAGTTCCCACTTCAGATAATTGTGCTACACCTACTGAGGGCCAGCTCTTCACTGGCGTCACTTGTGTGAATTGGAGAGTGGAGGGATCGCTCACCACTTCTTAAGTGTTGAATTGAACATGTTGCCTGATTAGAGTTCCTGTGAAATACAAAAGTTGCCCATTACATTTTTATCTCTGAAATTTAATAAAGTAATGTAAAACTAAAGTAAAGTTTACTTTGAAACTTTGCTATTTCTAATTTAGTTCTTACCTGGATAGGATTTGATTTTCTCAGATCAAGAGTTGTATAATGGTTAAGATTCATTGTGAGGATAAAACTGGAGGAAGAAATATCCTCCAGTTTTGAAATATCATTGCCAACACCTTCTTTGAGTTTTAAAGAAAAGAAGACACACGAACTCAATAAACCTTACATAGGTAAGGGGAGGAAGTTTGTTAATTGGATAATATTTTCATGACAGGTGCTTGAAAATTGAACCTGACTTAATATGATTTCATACTAATATGAAGATCAGAACATATTATCCTTTAGATTTAAATTATATTTCTTAGATGTTATCCCTTATATTTCACACTTCATTGAATTTCAAATATATATGAATACACACATACACACACATATATTCATATACATTTAAAATTCAATGTGTGTGTGTGTGTGT
>NW_015386786.1:61625-87188 GCF_001527695.2 Protobothrops mucrosquamatus
GCTTGAAAATTGAACCTGACTTAATATGATTTCATACTAATATGAAGATCAGAACATATTATCCTTTAGATTTAAATTATATTTCTTAGATGTTATCCCTTATATTTCACACTTCATTGAATTTCAAATATATATGAATACACACATACACACACATATATTCATATACATTTAAAATTCAATGTGTGTGTGTGTGTGTATGTATGAAATTATATATTCCCTAGTAATTGGTACTTCTTGTTTGTGGTTTTTTTTTAAAAGTAACTTGGATATCTAAGTTTTACACAGTTGCCATTAAAACTCTCCTATGTTCCCAAATACTTAGAAGTACCTAGAAATAACTCCAGATCAACCAACCAGCACTTCTTCAGCCAACTGATGGAGAAGTAAAAAATATAGCCCTTAAAGGCTATCTTATATTTTTATGATGATGATGATCATTGATTTATCTCTTGTTGCCTGTGTGTACACTGAGAGCTTATGCACTAGAGACAAATTCCTTGGGTGTCCAATCACACTTGGCCAATAAAGAATTCTATTCTATTCTATTCTATTCTATTCTATTCTATTCTATTCTATTCTATTCTATTCTTCCACTCTATTCCTCAGTATCCTTCTTTTGTCATGCTAGTTTTCATTGTGACACACAAACAAACAAATAGCCTTCTGCCCTACTAAAGCCCAGGAAATCCTACTAACATGGAAATGACTGGCTTGGCCTCAAAATTCCATGGAGCTCCAACCTCACAATTTGAAAAAAAAAAGTCCATGAAGCTGCTGCTGAGCTGGAAGAAAATCAGTTCAGGGTGCAACAATGACAGTGAGGTAAGGTGGGCAGCAGAGTTCACCTGGAAACAGTAGCAAGCTCCTTATGAGTGTGTGCCCTAATACCCATATGAGAACAAGGACAATTTAGCTCGCTCTTCTGCAAAGTACCCTATAGCTTATTAACAATAAACTTATGACCTGGCCTTCCTTCATTGAAATGCTTATGTAATCAGATTTTTGTCAAGTGGATAATTGTAAATCTGATGATTAAAAAAGAGAAGAAAACACACAAAACGGGTGCAACCATTACTTTCAAAAGAGTATAATTCCAATAACAGGGCAGCTAAAACAAAACACTGGCTCAAAAATAATATATATATAATTTTCTTAGAAGTATATGCAACGTTAGGAACATTTAATAGAATTTTCAGGTTTCTGAGCATGGTTTGAACATGTTTTTACAGGTGAAATAAAGAGTAAAATCGCACAGAATCCATGAATATAAAAGAAAAGGATAACATATGATCTTTTCTTATAGCCATATAAAATGTATATGTATATGTACAGGTATGGGGTAACAGTTAAGTTTATTAAACCAGCAAATTCGGATTCACTTTCTCATAGCCCAGTCATCCCATAGTATGGGGAAATTTGAAGGCAGGAATATTATTTGTGCTCCCCAATAAAGAGGGATACAAAGCTAATAAATACATAAATAAAATAACATTAAAATAACTGATGCTGCGATAAATTTAGCCACCTCCATAATTCACCCTTAGACTTTGTTTCTGATTAAACATCCAGAAAAAAATGTGGACATATGGCACCTTTTCCATCCTCTTCTGTATGTTCTCGTGTATCCCTAAAATATTTTCTTGGAAAGCCAGAGCACCTTCTTAATGGGTTGTGAAGGATCCTTGGGGGACAGTGAGACTTGTTCTAAGCTAGATTTTGAGCCCCATTTCTTGCTCTCGGCAGGTGAATTCTTTATCTGTCTGTCTGTCTGTCTGTCTGTCTGTCTGTCTGTCTGTCTGTCTGTCTGTCTGTCTGTCTGTCTGTCTGTCTGTCTGTCTGTCTGTCTGTCTGTCTGTCTGTCTGTCTGTTTATTTATTTTTTGTGAGGTGCTGGTTGCAGCACTTAGGGCAGGAAAGAGAAATAAATGAAACTTTCTTTCCATGATCTGTCTTAATCGATATAGCTTATGATCCCAGCCATTTTATTTAAAAATGGAGCACTTCTAGTTGAGGCTTTCTGTCTGATTCACAGAATTTTACAGTGTTTAATGTCATCTGCCTTTGGACCCCTCTCATATTTTCCTACCACTTTTCCTTTTTTTTTCTTCCTTACCAGAAAAAATGCATGAAAGAGGAAAAGATCACAGATGTGCACAAAAGTACTTTTTTATTAACAGCAGTAAGAACTGCCTCTCTGAAAGCATCCATGGAGACATCTTTACTCTGTTCATTTTTCAGTCATGTAGGATAATGCCAGCCAGTGTAATGCTGTAGTTAAAGTGCTGGTTTTGGACTGGAGAGATCCAAATCCTCATTTTACTTGAAGGAGAACTCCCTGGGGGACTTTGGTCCAGTCACCATCTATTAGTCCATCCTGCCTTACAGGATTGTTGTTTGGAAAATCTAGATAAGAGAATTGTATATATTGTATATGTTGTCTTGAGAAAAAGCAAGGAAAGTCAAGGTAGAAAGGATGGTGTTGTTCATAATGATACCACTAGCAGAACCTTTAACCTTGACACTTAAGAGACATTATTGCTGCTACCTTCTTTGCTATCCCTTCTTCTGATTCCAGCTATTTTCAGTAACAAAGAATTCACCTGACTCCTTTTATATAAATTGATTTTGTGTTTTTGGTTTGATTGAAGAATGGGACCAGAGGGCCTCTAGAAGGGAAAATGCTTCTATTCTCACTCTTAAACCTATCTGGCCCGTTGAAAGAAAAATCTTCAGGTCCAGTCCAAGCTGGGAATAAGAAAATGGAGACTGCTTTAGGACAGAAGGTCCAGTTTATTGAGTCGCAGAACCACAGCTGCATATGATTCTGGGGCAGCTGACCAAGAGGGGTTGGGATAGGTGGGTTTTTATACATTCTTTGGGGTTTTGTGTTTGGAATGCTCCAGGGGGTTGGGCTTTTGTGTTTTAAAAGAGTGTTGGGCAACTTCTATTATGGCTGATGGCTATGTCCTGTGCTATTGTCAGCTGTCAAATCTTGCTCCAAGGGATTTTGAAAGATCCTGTCTTGAATGGGCTCCTTCAGGGTAGTATTTGTTTGCTCATGAATGGGGCCTCAGTCTTTCTGAATAGATTACTGAATCTGCATGTCTAAAAGGTGGTTTCCTGTGTTTCAACTTGGGGCAGGGAGACCTGGGGCTGGTTTCTAAGATTTTTTCCTATTATTACTTTGGGGAAATATAATATTCTGACTTTTTTAATGTGTCCCCCCAAAACATTTCCTTCTCTAGGAGGGTGGGTGGGTGCTGACTTCCAACAGGCCAAACCACCTAATTAATGCAGCCAGTTTTCAGTGTTAAACAGTGAGCTCAAGCAGTGCAAATTCTAGTCATTTTTCAGGGATTGACTCCTACTGCCTTCCTACTACTATTTTCATCCTTAATTCTGAAGGGTAAAAGTTCCCCTGAAAATCTATGTTTTTGGAGGTTATAGAGGTACACACAGCTATGAGTTGCCCATCCCTAGATAACTACTTGGTTTTATTATAGTTATTATTTAGTATGTTTTCATCCTGTATCTCAGAAAATAAAATTTCCCAAAGTGGTTTACATCAGTTGAAACATCTAGATTCTCCTTCAGGTTTATATTCACAAATATTTGGAATTTATTTGCTCCAGGAATCTATCTGCTTGAGCAAACTACCCCAAAATGATCCTTTTGTTCAAAATCTTCAAAACAATTTGAAATAATTACTAATTCATTTTCCTTTTAAAACCATTAAGGTTGTCAAACTAAGCTATGGTCCTCTAGAGGAATATTTGTCCTTGGTTTTCTTTTTCTGTCAAGGACTTTTATGTGTGATAAATTATAATTTGGAAAATTTGTAATTAAGTCATGTTCTGGGACTCAGCTGATTTGAAGTGCCATGACTCCTTTCTCTGAAAATATAAAACAAGGAAGGCAATGAACAAGCCGAGCAGCCATGCTCATAAGTCATTCCAGTTACTTAAGTCATTCACTTTTGAGGGTTCTACCATGATTGACTAGGTTCTGTTCCTATTACTCTTTGGTTCTTTCTTGGGCTAGCTGATAATGGTTGTGAGTGAACACAAGTTTGCTTGGGCTACAGCTCGACATGGTGACCATATTGAAAGCCAAGTCAAGTTTACACAGATGAGCCCAATTAAAGTTGGTTAGAATTATGACTCACTTTTCTGCCTAAGTTAAATACATGTTTGCAAGTGTGGGGAGTCAGCCCCCCAGAGAAGGAAATATTAAAAGGGCAGAAAAAAAATTTCCTCAAAGGATCTTAAAAAAGCAGGAAAGCATGCCCAGTTTTCTTAATAGCCCCAGGTCTCCCTTCCCCAAGCAGAAACCAGTTCTGTAGAGATGCAGATATAAACCATCAGAAAAGGTGGAGCTAGGAAATTAGGAAGACAAAGACCTAAAATCTGCATACCCCACCTGGGACAGGACATGGTAGGATTAACTCACAAAGGCCAAAGGGCACACCCAGACTCAGGTCAGAATACATGACACAGGAAATAGCCTCAAAACAGGAACAGGAAATAACTCCAAACAAAAGGCTTCAGAGGGTATAAACACCTACTCCCTACATGTATTCAGTCCTTTTTTCACTTCTCTTGCTGCCAGAACCATCTTCCTGTCTGGCTCTCCTCTCCAATAAACTACAACCTTCTTCCCAAAGCAGTTGCCATATTTATTCCCAGCTTGGATGAACCATGATGAAGACTTTTCTTCCAACACAAGTACAGGCATACAGTGGGTCTGGTTTTATAGACTTAGGTGGGGATAGCAATAAACTACATCTGAAGCTCCAGAGCTTTATGAATTTCTCCCAAAGCCTGAGATAATTTCTTCTAAAAAGTCACTAAGCTACTATTTTTTAATATGGCCAAGAGGGAAGATTATTAAAATATAAAGAATAGTTGTACTTACAAATTAATTAACATTGGGTTTAAAGATAAATTAAATCCAACATATTCTTTTTAGCCCAACTCACTTTGTGTTTGCTTATGTTTTGGAGAACGCAACCCAGTGAGCATCTCAGAGACTAAGAGCAAATTTGGCCTACAGAAAGTTACACATCCTTTCCATAACAATATACTAAGAGTCTAATGAGTGAATTAGCTTCATCAATTCTGAGGAGGGAGGGGACTTATCCAAACCATCAGTATCCATTTACCTAATTTAGCTCCCATTTAATTCTTAGTCATCCTCTGTTTTAGCATCCATTTTCCAGAAGAGACAGTGCCATAATGACAGGCCCATTTCACTCCCCCCATCCAGCATTTTAAGATGCACTTGGACTTCTATTTACACATCCCTGTTCTGTTTGTTCATATAATTGCTGCTAGACTCTGTGCTAATAGGCTGGATTTTATCTTTTCACAAACCCTGCAGATAATTTCTCTGCTTGCTAAGTATATCTTGTGATTAAAAAAGGAAAATTATTAACTCCCACAGAGTTTCCTATCAACAACTGGATTATGAACAGTTCGCCCTAAACATATTGCAGTCATATTATTAAATCTAAGCAAATGGAAATCTGAAACTAGTTCAAAAGCATACATTACTTCTACCCAATTCTTTCTGCAAAATGGAATGGACATTTTTATTTTATTCACACAATTCTCATTATGAAAGAAATGATTCACACAAACATACCTGATTTCCCATTGCTCAAGTTGGTCAAGATGATATTTTTTCAGATGTGATTGGATGTATGCATATGCCCCACCGAAGGACATTTGTTGAAGTCCTTTTTTCCCTGCCAATATTCTCATCACTTATGGACTTTTCTACAGAGAATAATCTACTAGCTCTTGATTCTTCACCTGGCACAATTAAATAGTTACTTGGTGACCTTGGACCTGGAGTTGTTTTTCTACCATGCAAGCCCCATTTGAAGATGCAGATACCAGGCAACAGATACGCATTGTAGACTTTCCCTCTCTCAGGTTCTTTCTAAAATTACTAGACTTTTGAATTTATCTTTATCTCTCAAATTCTGTATTAAAAGAACAAAAAATTATTTTTATTTGATCTGTCCAGATCAACTATTGTACCTATAGTTGAAAAGATATGCCTATTTCCTTCCAAAGGATGAAAAATGCGTTCTTGGGGGGCTAGGCATTTTTGATAGCACCAGCTGTCAAAGATACACTCTTTTTCTTCTTGCATATTAGAACCATGGGCAGAAGCCAATGGTAATCAGCTTTTTACATACTGCCTTCTTGTGCGCCATTTTACTTATTGGTTTTGCTAAGACGTGACTGTACATCTTTTTCTAGATCAAGAGTGCTGTGCTGAATCTTCGAATGCCCTGCTCGATGCCTCAGTCTGAAAATTACTGGGTAAGGCCAGGACCAAATAAATTGGATTTCCTTTCCCTTATCTGTAATAAATTGAATTAAAATTAATAATTAATTATATTAATTATAGTGCGTGATCAGGTTGGTTGAAGGAGTAGGGTGGGGTAAACCTGAAGCCTCCTGAGACTATGGACACCATGAGAACTGCTTCCCGTCTTTATTATTTGTATGCCCTTCAGAAAACTTTAAAATAGCATAAATGTGGTTGTAGGGTGTGGAGAGAGGGCAGGAGTACATTTAATAATATTCAAGGCAGATGGAGCTACAGTGAGGAGGAGGAAGATGCAAAGTGGATGCAAGTGTCATGCTCTTTGTTCTTTTCCCTTAGATGTTCAGGAGGCTGAGGGTGAGTTTTAATTAATTCTATTTTAGAGCTTGCATTGTATTTTTCATGTCTTTTCCTCACAAATGAATAGAAACCTTGCCATAAATTTTCAGTCATTCTTCACCAAAAAGTGGCCTGAGATTATATGTGACCCTCTTCTCCTTGTCCCTAAAAAAACTGTATTTAATTGTTTGGGACTGCATGTAAAGTTTTTAATGAAATGTATGGGGCTTATATTACAGATTAAAAAGGGTTAAATTCGTGAATTTTCCACCTGCCAAATGAATTTTGTTCCAGTGTTTTCACTTTTGTTGCGTTTATAGTCTTGTTCTCTGTTAGATTGTCACTGACAATTATTTGATTAATTTTTGTTTGCCTGATTCTTTTCAGGGAAAAGAGATAATGATGACAATGTTCATGATACTGGATATGATTCAGTATGTCTTGATCTTGAGTGTTATACTGCACTTGCTTCATTCAAGGAGGCTGATCCTTGCTTGGAAAGAGAGATGTATGTTCAGACTTGTTCCTTTACTGAGGTTAATTGAAGTGTTATTGTCAGTTGAGGACTTGTTTAGCTGTCAACTATTATTTGGTTAGTTGTTCAGCAATTATTATTTTTATTAGATTTATATTCTGCCTTGATTTGTACAATTCTAGGTGAATATAATTTTCCCATCTCTCTCCCCCCCCACAGCAACTACACTGTGAGATGGGTTAAGCCAGGGGTGTCAAACTCAATTTCATTGAGGGCCGCATCAACATTGCGGTTGCCCTCAGGGGACCGGGTGGGTGTGGCCAGGGTGGGTGCGGTCTACTGGGTGGGCATGGATGGAGTGTGTGTGGCCTACTGGGTGGGTGTGGCCAGCTCTACATCGTTCATGTCAAGGGTGCCTGTGGGGGCCTGGGCAGGAGTGGGATAGATCTGAGGGTCTCTGGCAGAAGGGGGTGGGACCAGGGCAAGTGCCAAGCCTCACTGTTCTTCTCAGGCCATGCAGGGGGAGGGCTTATGGAGCTAAGACTGAATGCGTTTCAGCATAGATGGCCACCACAAAATTGTACATTGGCTCCCAGCCGGCCTAGGCCAGGACCAAGGCAGAGGGGGCCGTTCCCTCACTGTTTCCAGGATGGCTTCGTGGGCCACATGAAACCACTTCGCGGGGCCCCGGGCCTTGCATTTGACATGTCTGGGTTAAGCTGAAAGAAACTGACTAAGCCAAAGTAGGCACACTCCAGTTCCTATCTACAGATAGCCCATGACTTACAACTTGTTGTTTAATAACTATTCAAAGTTGTAACAGCTTTTAAAGGATGCTTTATGGTCTGTAAAGTACTTCTGACAGCCATAAAATGTTGCACTGGTCTCCCTCAAAGTTACATGATCATGATCTAGGTGCTTGGCAATCTGTTTGCGCTTATGACCGGTTGCCACACATTCTGCATCACATGGTCACCTTTTGCACTTTTCGGCACTGGCTTCCCCAGAAAATCGGTGGGGAAACTGACAAGGAAGGTTGCAAGTTGCTGCTACCTGCCACAGGATTTTTCCTTCCCTCTGTCCAGAGGGGGAGAGGGAATATTCATTGGGCTGCAGAAACAAAAGCTTGGATCTTCATTTCTCCAGCCCAACCCAGAAGTTCCCTTCTGTGCACCGAGGGGAGGGGAACTCCTGCAATGGGCTGCAGAAAAAAAACTCAAATGCCAAATATTCAAGCTCTGTTCAAGCTCTGTGCCAAAGCTCTACCCTGTCCACTTAATATCCTGTGGGGTTGCTTAACAATCACAACTGGGAGAGCCAGGCTTGCAATCATTGAGCAAACTGGTCATCTTCCTTAATGACTGATTGATTTAGAATGTTAGTTAAACAACTGAGATTCTGCTCCCAACTATGTCATAAGAAGATTACCTATATTAAGCACTGTCATCTAATGGGGGCATAAGAAATGTGTTTTCGTGATGATGTGGAATAATGTATTTCTGGAGATTCATACTGATCCCACCAGCCTAACCTCTGTAAATTGCTTAAGACCTGGTTATTCTCCCAAGCTCCAGACTAGAATGGGGATCAAGCCAGGATGTTGTTGGTTATTGGCTGCTTGACTTTAGGGTTTTGGTTCCAGTTAGCTACAGTATCTTTTTTTGCTCTTGATGTTTTTGTTTTGTTTTATTTTTTATGTGCAAACTAACCAGAAATAATATGGAGTGGGGTGGCCTCAAAATTGAAATAATAGATAAAGTCACCCTACTGGCATTTGTACTTAAGGGAAAAAAATGGAACTGACCATCTGCCAGCTTCTAATTCAACAGCTTCACCACTACATCAAACTGGCTCTTTAATGGCAATGACACAATAGTGTCCATCAGCACAGAAGCAAATTCACACAAATAAATTAATGTAGCTTCACTGGCTTCAGTTGCTGTCACTAGCTCCAGATGAACAAATTTGCTTTGGATTGATTGAGGATACAAATGGGCTTTTGAGGAGTTCCTCTTCTAATGACTTATCTAGCAGGGGACACTGATTCTGGTGCACTCTTTCTTTCTGAGCCTGGGTTTTCATGAAATAATGCTAGGAAGGGGAAGACTGTATATTGAAGGAACTGCTTATTTTCTTTGGGAAGATAAACTTGTTCTTAGAATTATGGGCATTTGTGATTGCCATTGTTTTTCATAATTTAAATTACCCTTTTATTTTTGTACTACTGATATGATCTGTTTGGTTCATTGTATGGAACTTTAAAAAAAATCAACCAGAAATTCTAAATCTATGCTCAGCTGCTGTCCTGAAAATCTTCTAAACTGCATTTATTTTCCATTTTTCCAAGTTAGTTGATATTTTGTGAAATCGGTCCATTTATATAAGTATAGAAACTATCACTAAGAATAGGTCTTCTCCTGTAAGGCTGAATGATATTTTTAACTGAACATTAGTCAATATGTGTCACCAGTGGAAGAATCATAGAATCATCAGATAAAATGGTAATTGGTTGAACATCTGTATTTTTCTAAATTATAGGACACAGTAATTTTCATAGCCATCACCTATTATTACAATGCTAGAACTGTATTTTGAATCTGAAATAGTATCCTCAGCTGCTGTTGCAAATGTTTTGCTCTCAGGTCTGTTTCCTCCCATTAAAGAGATTTGTTTTCTTTCTTCTGTGCAGAAACCCCACACTGTTTCTTGTTTAATACCAATTTTCAGAACATTACTTAGAATTTTAGACAGGTCTCTTGTGACAAATTTTATTTTCTTTAGGCCTTGAAGAAGAAATCTTGCTTTTAATATGTTCCAGTACATCTTCCTGACATTGCTTGAAATAGGACTATTGAAACTCAACAGGGTAATTTCTTTCCTCTATAACAATGACAGAGTCAGCCTGGACTAATTTATAGAAACCATATATATTCACAAAGCTTGCCATGTTGCTGGGCTTGAAGTACTTTGGAAAAATTGCCTTGGTAAAACTTTGTTTAACCAACAAAAGGAATGTCGGGCCATTCTGACATCAGGTGGTATGCTGGTTATTCAGCATAGCATCCACCAACACCCAAAGTTTACTAAGAAAGGCTGGGATTGCTGTGGTTTTGTCATTTATGCAGTCTATTGACATAACTAGTTGATATATTTGTGTGGCACGGCAGAAGGGACAAAGAAAAGACAGTATTGATCGCTGTTCTTCCTCCTTTCGCAGATGCTAACTCTTCTATGGCTGGTGTGCCTCTCAACATGCACAAGGGATGACTTCCAGCTCTTGCTTAAATTAGTTAGATTTTCATCTGTACAATGACTTACCATGTAACTGATACTTAGTGTATGATTTAGGTAGTTAGGTTACGAAGAAATCCTCTGGATTTTTATATTCATTATTCATTTTCCTTTTGGTCTTTAAAAATACAAAATGGATAATAATGTTATGTCAATGTATTTTTTTGTTATTTCACTTATCTCTGTTTAGGTATCTGGGCATTTATCCTTATTTCTTCAGAACCAGAACATTTGATCCGGCAGTTGTCTCTGACAGATTGAGTCTACTTGGGTGTTCACATTAGGAGATTATCTTGGCACTTGAAAAAAAAAGATTGCTAACATTGTCTCTGATTTCCATTTTCAAATGTGACCAACACCTGTTTTAGTATTTGCAGGTTTTTGATGTCAACTGCATTTTGCTTGTCACAAGCAAAATTTTGTTTTGCTTCTGGAATTTATTTGACTTAATACAGTACTTTGGAAAAAGAAATGTCATATACTGGTCATATTAAGATTTAATTTTTTTAGAGTTCAACCCTGACATGTATTTTCACTGTATTTGCTGTGCCAGGTTTGAAGCCTAGAATATATCCAGTAAAAAGTTAAAAGTGGTCTTGAGCTGCAGAGTGTATATGCCCCATCATTGGAGTGAACTCATCTGTCATATATATGTATGTATGTTCATGCATACATACAACACACACATATACACAGTGGTGGGATTCAGCTAGTTTGTACCACTTCGGCAGAACCGGTAACTAAGTTTTTGTTGCCCAAGCCCAGAATGGATTTCCGGAAGTGGCATCCACACAGAGCACCGGTTGTTCACATATTTGAATCCCGCCACTGCATATACATATAAGTAAAATATTTTCAAAAATTCAATACTATTTTGATTTTTTCAAAAAACTTTGAAAAAAATTGGCATTTAAAGATAAGGATTTCAGTTTCCCCCAAGTGAAATTATACCAGCATAGTAAGTTCAGATGTCTTCGCTTAAAAATTCTCCTTCTAAGCACTTTGGAATATTTATACATGCATTAATTGAATAAATTGATTTAATTTTTGTTTATGGAACAAAAACATTAGATTAGGTACGTTAGGTTTTATTATTTTCTGTGTTAAAATTTGTTAGTTGCCATCCACTGGCAATGTTTGCAATTACAACATTTATTGGCATAGTATGTTTAGGTGTGTGTCATGTATGTGTTTCACTTTGAGAGCGGGCAACTAAATTTCATTTTTGATGTGTGCCATTGTGCCCACAGTATAAAAATGACAATAAAGGTTATCTTATCTTATCTTATCTTATCTTTTTTTCAAGCTAGTAGCATTTTCAGTCTCAAAGACATCTAAGTTATTGTGTTTTATAAAAAAGGAATCACTCTGTTACTGGAGGTGTATCCAGAATAATACTTCATTCAGATATGTTTTTTTCA
This sequence comes from Protobothrops mucrosquamatus, assembly GCF_001527695.2. Classification (NCBI taxonomy): domain Eukaryota; kingdom Metazoa; phylum Chordata; class Lepidosauria; order Squamata; family Viperidae; genus Protobothrops; species Protobothrops mucrosquamatus. The sequence goes on from NW_015386786.1 coordinate 73,493, forward strand.
GTATCCTAAAGTTATTAAATTGTGAGAAGAATTAGTTACATATATTACTTTTGGCTTTGAGACAAAGTTTAATATTTTCAAATATGTTTTAAACTACACAACTGCTACATGGAAATTGGCAGCTGGACTGTGGAAATGGATTCCCCGTGTCCCTATTATTGTCAAGAGATTGGTTCTTCAACATTTGAAAGAATAAATCTATGGTCCCAATTATCCAGTGAACTGGAAGACCTGATGTTACTTGTGTTTTATGCATCAGTTGCCTATAGACATAAATTAGGAATGGACAATTGCAACTGTTATGTAAAAAAAAATCTAAATGGAGATAGATACAATTTATCTTGTTTTTTTCCCCTCTTTTATCTTAAAGAAAGATATTTTCTTATTTTTCCTCTCTATTTTATTTAAAAAAAAAGGAAATTTAAAAAAGAAAAGAAAACCAGACCCATGTTTTTAGGCCTTATTTTCTTCCTAGGTTTATTTATTTTTAATGACAAATCATCTTTGACTCTTTTCTATGACTAGCAGCAAGGCTCATCATCAGATTTCCTTCCTATTTTTTTTAAGACAAGAGACTGTTTGTTTAGAATGTAGGATTACCATGGTGACAGTCTGTCCAGAGAATTTGCATTTTTATTGACAAACCAGAGATGTAATTTACATGCTGCTTTCAAGAAGAAGGTGTTGCCACCTGACAACCTCTACTGGATATGTCACATTTTTCCACTTGAGATATTTGCAAATGATAGAGTGAGTCCATTAAGAGTTTATTCCATTTCAGGGCAAGAAATGTATCATCCAAAAATATACTAAGTAGTAAATATCCCTATACCACGTCATCCCTGTTTTCTACTTGACAATAATGGAAAATCGAGGGTGATGATTGCGTTATCCAAATTGTGTAATAATTTTACATTGCTGTACCTATTGTAATTGTTAAGTCCTTTTTCTAAATACACAACTAACTTCATCTCTCTAAAGCTAATTAGCATACAGTATCTCCAAAGGCGAGCTCATTCTGGCAATGAATCTGAATTTAGTGTCTCCAAAGATGGCATGACATGTGGGTGTGGATTTCAACTCTCAAAATAGTCAGCAATAGCTGGGGAATGCCAGGAGTTCAAATCCATCCATTTGGAAGACATGCAGGTTGAGCTAGACTGGCTTAGGCAATTGGTGATTGCATCTAGATATGATTCCTTCTCCTTTTTGTACATGTATAGTATATTCAACATTACTCTGGAACAGACATGTCAAACTCACGACATCATGTGATGTCGTACAACGTATCGGAGCTTTTTCCCCATTGCCAGCAATGGGGTGGGCGCAGTTTCCTGGTGACGCATCTGGCCCACTGACCGGCAGTTTGACACCCCTGCTCTGGAATATAGACATCTTGATTCCATATGTGTCTAATCAAACTAGGATTTGGGCACACTATCCTTAGTTTTTACGCAGTAGTTCTAAATAACATTGCAATTATGTTTAAATATTTCATTGCTTTTTAATCTATAACAAAAGAATAAAACAAGTATAGTAATAATGAAGTATAAAACAAAACACAGTAAACTGTAACTAATTCATAAAGAAAAAAGCAAACAAAAGGAAAAAAAACCTTGAAAAGATACATAACCAATTTATATGGAAAAAACAACAGAATATAAATAAAACAATTCTCCTTCCTAAAATGAATCTTTTGCATCTAAAATTTGGAACTAGGAAAAAGATCCCGTGGAATTTGAAAGTTATTATCTAACAGAGATGTAAAAATTATGGTTACAACTCTGGCTCATAGAGTGTAAGCTATATGGTCTCCAGCAGCTCATCCGGCACAATCTGGCTTTATTAAAGAATACCAATCATTGGAATAAATTGGATTGTTAGTTGCTTTAGGTTCAGACTTTGATGAATGAGATTTGGTGATGGTTTTCTAACTGGATGCTAAAACCACATGATGCAGATTTGGAAATGTATTTTGGTTGAGTTTGGTTTTCCTTTTAGTTTTGTTATCTAGATTGAAATGTGGTATTTAAACCCATTAGCAAAAGTTACCATAAGCTGAATTGTTTATATTTAATATTTATATGTTATTTATATATAAGGATGTAGGTTTATACATATGTTATATAGCATGTTTAAATGTGTGTTATGNTATCTATCTATCTATCTATCTATCTATCTATCTATCTATCTATCTATCTATCTATCTATCTATCTATCTATCTATCTATCTATCTTGTTTCTTTATCTGTTAGGATGCTACTCAAAAGTTGTGATGGATGTCCCATTTTCTCTTCCTTTATTTAATTTGTAATGGCACTATAGCTTTATTTTGTTAGGCAGTCTAAGGATATTTCAATTATATGAGTTGTTAGAATGAAATATAAATTTATTGTGATATGCTACTGATATATTATCATTCACCAATATTTACCATTGTTCTTTATCAAAATGGTGAATTACACCATCCTTTGGCAAAGTTTTAGGTTACTTTATAATTACTTTATAATTGAAATAAATTTCATATATTTCTTATTGGTTTTTAAAGTGTGCATTGATATTTCAAAATGGGGCCATTTAAATATCTTGGAAAATGTTCTTAATTGCTAAATATATACTACATTTATATAAATAAATGATTAAAAATCTCAGGTATAAATAAATGTCTGTAATATTCCAAAGTAGATGCATATTATTAGGTTCCTTGTATCAATAACTGTAATAAAATGAAGATGGAGGTTACTATTTCCCCAAATTTCAATTAAAGCACTGGGTTTATATTTTGATAAATCTATTGCTTTTGGAAATTCTAATAATTTGTTTAAAAACTATTTTGGGTAAAACTAGGAAGTTATTTTACTTCCTTAATATATTGGTGAAGCCTTGATTCCAGTTTTAGTCATGATTCAGTGTAGTAAAATAGGCAAAACATATTTAAAATTCTTGGGAAAGAAGATTTAAATTTCATCCAAACTTTCACAATGAAGTTACTATGGAATAATCTAATCTTTAAATTTCTAGTAAATCATTTTCCCTGGAGTTCAGTGCAAAAAACAGGAGATAATAGATTTCCAATCTATTTTTCAAAGCATTTGATGTTTTATTAAAACAAATTGGACGTACTGAGAATGCTCAACATCAATATATGCCATTAAAGAAACTTTTGACAGTATAGTTTGGACCAGATACATTAGCTGTGTCTAAAGTTCCTAATGTAACTGGAAAAGGTTTTGCAGTTCCTGAAGTTATAATTAATCTTTATTCACAGACAAAAATACTTTTATAACAGTAGATATGGATAATTTGCAGGTAGTTTAGAATAATGAGCTGGAATATTCTGTTTTAACATATCAAAGAGTTGGGTTTTTAGAAAATGTTAAATTAGTATCATATGATATTAAGGTCAAATTAATCAAAGAAAATATTATTCTTCAAGTATGCTGGATACCCCAGACAATGTATAATAAGGATTGGTTTCAGCTTTTATATCTTAGAAATAAAGTATGTTGCAAGGGATTCTGACTCATTCATTTTGTGCATGCTCTTTTATTTTAAGATATATATTTTGTTACTTTTCTTAAAACTACAGACTATTTAAAATATGTGAATACCATTCAAACACAACTATGTATAAAAATTAAATTAAAACAAGCCAGCAATACAAATACAAAAAAATGAAAAAAATGAAAATAAAATTGTTTTATATTTCTACAATATAAATATAATAGTTTCTGGAGACACACTTTCCCTGTCTCTTAAAAAAGAGACAGATTTCACTAAGCCAATTTTAAAAATCTTACATACATGTTATTGTTCCAAGAACACATGCTCATGTTTTTTGCAGCTTAAAAGTCTGGATGAAAGACATGTTGATATGTTCTACATATGGATTGACTTTTTTTTACTTATTTAAATAAATATTAAATAAATAGACTTTTATCATGGCATGGGAATATGATAAATATAATTCTGTGTGGTTGTTACCTATGACTCAATACTGATGGGCTGTCTGGTGGTAAAACAAAGCAAGGCTGACTTCTGATTTTGCGCCCATAGTGCATGGCCGCACGAGAGCAGACCTCCGCTTCCCACAGCTAGTTTCGTCCTGCCAGGGGGACCCTAGATGGGTCCAAAGTCATCCTGAAGAGGTGACCATGAAGGAGGGGCGCCCCATTGATCACGAAGTGACAGCAATCACTTTGTTTGATCTGGTGGAAGCCCTCGGAACCTGACAGGAGAAAGGCTAGCATGAGATCAGCATTTAGCCCAAGCTACTTGCAGCCAAAGTCCCAGAGCATGAACCTGAACATCGGTGAACAGCGTGCTTGGAATTGGTGAGAGTACTAATCTTTTTTCTTCTATCTACTAATTGAATCCTTGAAAAGATCTCCAAAGCAAGAAAACCTCCAGAAGTGAAAGGAGGGGACTATATCCCCATTTCCTTACAGATGGGAGCGGCAAATTAATATTAAAGGAGGAAAGAGATATACTAAAATTTGATTTAAAATACTACAGTCTGGACAAATCTAGGAACTAAAAAACTGTCAAGATTATACCCTAAAGAATTTTTGATGGAATTATAAAAAAATATATAACAAAAATAACTTTTTGATTGAAAAAAAAACTGAAAAAAGAAATAACTGCTGACATCTAGTGGAAAATCAGAGAATAGAATACTAACAATAAGGACTCAGAAATTGGCAGAATGCCTAGAAACAAAGAAAAAGCTGTTCCTTTGAATTGCAAATAACCTTGAAGACAGCTGGGAACAAACGAAGAGCCAGCTATAAGATTAAAAAGTGTCTAAAAGAAAAAAAAACACCTGGACTGTTGCTTAAATCTAAGAACTGTTTATGGAAAAGAAAAACCTTGGCTTTTTGGCTACTCTTTTAGAGGAGAATCTACAGGAAGTATTTAAAGTGGCTTAACACACTGAACTGTAATTTTGACTTACTGATAAATTGACTTTTGAATTAAAACATTGATGAAAGATTATTTGAAGGGGGGAGACAACATGGATATCACATACGTATCAAAAAATGACAGGATGCCACATTCAATATTTTCCCCTGAAGGACTTAGCCTGGAAAATCAAGGGCCTCCAGAAGCAATATTTCAAGGCAAGATAAATACTTTCCAGGAGGAAATATATGTAATGTTAGGACAAATACAAATGACAATAGACTCAAACCATGAGAAAATTTGAAACAATTTGGATGATTTAAATAAGCATATTTCCAATCTAAATGTACAATTAAAAAAATACCCAGGAAATAATGAATGAACAAATAAATTAGACAATAGATTACAAATTAGAAGAGTATGATCAAATTGATGAAATAACAAAGGAAAAGAATTACAATTTAACACAAACAGGAAAAAATCTAAAAGGTTCTGATACAACAAGAAAAATGGAATGGACTATAGAGTTATCAGGAGAACCATCAAAGTTTGGGAGACAGAAAGCATTCATCTTACTTACTTCATCTTTTGTATTCCCAATAGCATTTGTAAAAATACAGGAATCGCCGGGTAAGCGGATTACATCAACTTTGGAAAACTACTTGGCAAAAGAAGAAAACCAGAGTCAGATACAAGAGATTTGACTCTCCCTATCAGATGGATTATTACGTGCAGTGCTTTTTTTCTATAAAAAAAAAGGTGCCGGAACTCACACACGTCATACAACCCGCTTTGCCTACCCTACAAGGTTCCATCCAAAAAAGGTGCCAGAACTCTGTTCTGGGTGTTCTATGAGAAAAAAAGGCCTGATTACGTGAATAAACATTTGTTTGAATATGGCTAAAAGAACAGAGAATTTTGAACATAAAGGGGCCTTATAACAAGAAGGATAAGAGATTTAAGTAATATACTGTAGTATGTTCTATAATATATGAAATGTAAAAATAGCAGGTTGATGTAACTTTTATTAATATAAGTGAAATATAAACTGATTAAAAGGATGTTATATCTAGATACTATAAGATAGATAAAAAGTATATTATTTTTATAATGTATGACATAAAATATTGGGATGATGTACCTAAATGGGAAAATTTGGACAGTTAGATGACTAATATGAAGAAATTATGACTGATAAGAATTGGATTGAATATAAGGGAAATTAAGCGTAAACAAAAATTATAAAAATAGGATGCATGCTGAACTAATGAGATCATGGTTATGAGAATAATATAAGCTGAAAAAAAGTTATATAGAGAGATTATTATTATTTGTATAAATATAAAAAAATGCCTATATCTAAACATTTATATATTGAAAATATTAAGAATTATATTTTGGCTAAGGTTGAAGAAGGAGAATACAAATGGGAGAAGGAAAGATAAAAAATATCATTAATTAATATATTAATTATGGAATTATCAAATGTAATCATTACTGATTGTTAATTAATTATTATTGTCCTTTTTTCTTGTTAAAATGTAAACCAAGACAACACACTGTACACCAGGCACTGGAGATTGTTATAGTTAAAAACCAATAAAATATGTATATAAAAAAGCAAGGCTATATTATACACTTGAAAGAAAACCGGGAAGCTGGAGTCTGTCTGGCAAGGACAAAGAATACTTATTCACAGAGAATATGCACATGTAAAACTTCTATCAATTCTGGGTGTTTAGAGAACTGATAACAGTAACAAAGAGTTAGACATCCTGTATACCATAGCTAGAAGTTAGGAATAGGGATAGCCTGGAGCAAATAAAATGTGTATTAGATAACTCCTGAAGCATTCATTAGTCAAGGCTTAGGAATAGGGATGGCTAGAAACCAACAAAACAATTATTAGATCATTATCAGATGTTTATTAGATGATATTTCTTATATATCCTGCCTTATCCCGCTTTCTGCTTTAGTGAAACTGTATAAAGCTTTCTTAATTCTATTGTTCAGGGTTCCTTGGCATTTTTGGCCAGGACCCCTTTTCTTGGAGAGCTTCAATAAAAACCTGCACCTTGTGTCTGGTGTTCTTCATTGGCTTCAGCACCAGGCTCAGGCCTGAATTGGAGACAACAATATCATTGTATTAAATTAGAGAATAGAAAATAGAATAGAACTGGAAGGGATACTGGAGGTCTTCTAGTCCACCCCTCTGCTCAAGCAGGAGAACCTATACCAATCTCAGACAGGTGATTGTCTAGTCTCTTCTTAAAAATCTCCAGTGATGGACCACCCACGATTTCTGTAGGTAAGCTGTTCCATTGGTTGATTGTCCTTACTGTCAGGAAGTTTCTTCTTAATTCCAGGTTACTTCTCTCCTTGATCAGTTTCAACCATTGTTTCTCGTCCTTCCCCCTGGTGCTTTGGTGAACAACCTGACCCCTTCTGCCTTGTGGCAGCCCCTCAGATACTGGAACACTGCTATCATGTCTCCCCTATTTCTTCTTTTCTTTAGACTAGCCAAACCCAAATCCCGCAGCCGTTCTTCGTATGTTTTAGCCTCCAGGCCTTTGATAATCTTAGTTGCTCTTCTCTGAATTTCCCCCACACTCTCAACATCTTTTTTGTGATATGGTGACCAAAGTTGGCTGTAGTATTCCAGGTGTGGTCTTACTAGGGCTTTGTAAAGCAGTACTAGTACTTCTCGTGATCTTGATTCTATGCCTCTGTTTATACAAACCAGGACTGTATTAACTTTTTTGGTTGCTGCTGCACACTGCTGGCTCATAGTCAAGTGATTGTCCACTAGGACTCCAAGGTCCTTCGCACAGTTACTGTTTTTAAGCCAGGTCTCGCCCAATCTGTATTCGTGCCTTTAGTTTTTCCTGCCCAAGTGTAAGACTTTGCATTTCTCCACATTGAAACTCATTTTGTTGGATAGGGCCCATTGTTCGAGTTTGTCAAGATCTTTTTGGATCCTGAGTTTGTCTTCTGAGGTGTTGGCTACTCCTGACAGTTTGGTGTCATCTGCAAATTTGATGAGTTCCCCTTCAATTCCCTCAACTAAGTCATTTATGAAGATATTGAAGAATACTGGGCCTAAGACAGAACCTTGTGGCTGTAGTACCATTGAGGACTACTCATTGAGTCCGGTTTGTCAGCCAGCTACAGATCCACCTGGTGGTGATGTTGTCTTTTCCACCTTTTTCTAGCTTACCAAGGAGTAGTTGTGGTCTACTTTGTAATTAACCAGTTACAAGTACTTGTTGTATATTTTAGATCCTGAAAAATAAATGAGCTAGTTTAGTAGCAATTAAAGAAATATTTGGCTTTCTTAAATGTACTACTTCTGTGCCATATAGCAAACAATATGCTATCTTAATTTACACATTATTATGTTTGGCAAAAGGATGAGACTCATTCAACTGCATAATTTTCCTCCCTTGTGCCATTTAATTTGGAAACATGTTTCCAGCATCTAAGCATTGGTAGGCCACACAAAATAACCCAGAAACAAAATTACTCCAACATGTTACGTTTCAAAATTTGAATTAGGCATGGAAAATACACAACATATTGAAAGGGAAGAAAGCATATGCTAGTGAGCTATGGGATATATGTAATTATGTTTCAACAGTTAACTTTTAAAAGGATCATTTCCTGGGGGGAAAATATATTCTCTCTAGAAAAGTGGATGTGTGAGACTAAATACCAGATAATACTTTTTAATATATTATTGATAGTACTTTGAATGATTTTGATCTCTGAAAAGCAGATCTATACATGAACATTAGGAGCTAAATTTGAAATGAGGACTTAATAGAATAAGTTAAAATGTTGCTTGATGATGTATTACACTTCGGTAATTCCAGAAATTTATCATTGAATAATTTAGTATTTCAAGCAGAAGTTCTGAATTTCTAGGGAAAGCCCTCAGAGGGACCTCTCACTGCTATATTTCCCTCCTTATGGCTGGAGAGATAAAACTGGCTAGAAGGAAATCTTATTTTGTAGTGGTAGGGGTTAGTTTCTCATCCATTGTGAATAATTTACTGCCTGTAGATTTTTGCCTTTCTATAGTTTTATGTGTATGTGTATGCATGTATATATATATATGTGTGTGTGTGTCATTGTGGATAGATAGATAGATAGATAGATAGATAGATAGATAGATAGATAGATAGATAGATAGATAGATAGATAGATAGATAGATAGATAGATAGATAGATGATAGTTTTGCTCTGGAGAACTGGGATATATATTTTTGGATTTGTTATATCCAGGGCTTTTTTTGTCATAGAATGCCCAGAACGGAGTTCCGGCACCTCTTTTGGATGGAACCTTGTAGGGTAGGCAACGCGGGTTGTATGACATGTGTGAGTTCCGGCACCTTTTTGTTTTACAAAAAAAGCACTGGTTATATCACAGATGATGGTCCATCTGATAATTTTAGAATTAAGATCAAGTTGGTTATATGGCTTTCGTCAGGTGTTGGCATTTGTTTTCTTCCTTCAACAAGCTTTTCTTAAATAAAATAAGCACTTTAGTTTTTTAATAAATAAGGATAAAAGTTGCTCATTTAACAGTCTGTCATGCAGAGATTAAAAACGTTTATAAAACATAAAGATTAAATATCAGAATAGGAAGGGATTTATTTCCACTGGCAACAATCTAACAGGCTCCTAAAAATGATTCATTAGAAAATATCATCAGACCTTTGCACAACTCCTTTAAAGTAATGCTTTTAAGATAGCCGGTTAGTATATTGAAGGAAAATGAGGTAGACATCTGAATACCTCTAAATTCAAGGAAGCAGCTGTTTTGAATGGCAGATTAGGCACTAACTGATTTCATCAAATTTGGTCTCAGTTTACCACTGGGTCTTCTCTCTGTTTCTGTCTCTTTCTGGTTCAGCTGACTAGAGGATTTGAATACACTTAAGTGCAAAGAAGGAGCTGCTTTGAGTGGCAGATCAGGCAACAACTGGTCTCATCAAACTTGGCTGAAATTTACCATTGTGGCCCTCTATACGTGTGCATCTGTCTATCTGTCTGGCTCAGTTGAATATACTATTAATCTGAATAATCTAAGTGCAAACAGGCTTACTCCCTGTTTATATAGAGTAGTAGAGCACATCATAAACACCAAATAGCAGTCAGCAAACATAATGAAAGCTCCTTTATCTCACAATATGGACAGACTCAACCATAATTTCAACTGGAAAACTGTTAGCATCTTAGACCAAGCCAAATCTGAAAATTCCAGGAAGCTTGGTATACAGTCATTGACAGAGACTTATAATTATACATAATTCAAAATAGAAAAGAAATAAAAAGGCCAGAATATATATATAAACATAAATACACATACACATACACCCATGTTCCTTGTTTAGCCACCAAGTTCCATTCCAACGACCATGTCATTAAGCAAAATGTTTGCTATGGACAGAAAACCATGAGAAAGAGGCTACGAAGATCATTGTTTGCTTCTATCTCAGTATATATGTCCAGAAAAAAACATCTGTCCCCAGAAAAAATGAAATGATTGGCAATTACATTCCTGAAAAAAAAAGGTGGGAGGGCTGAGCAGCAGAGGAATTCTCCAGTGGATTTTGCCAAAATATCTCAGTCTGGACAGAATTTCTTAATCTATCTAGTCAAGCCAGCATGAGTGTAGGGCTGAAGCAGCTTAAACAATAACTAGAGATATGCCTATGAAAAAATCTTCAGGATTGCTAGTGTAAAGTAGTATACATGGCCATTTCAGTTCACATTCTTGTGACTGGATATGAGATGCATTTGTAGCTGAAGACAAAATGTAAACCTCTGGATACCTTAGGACACGGGTGTCAAATTTTCCGCATCATGATGTGTTGCGACGTATCACAACTTTTTTTGCATTGCTGGAGCTGGGGTGGGTGTGGCCTCCGCATGATGCAACCAACCCATGGGCCGGCAGTTTGACACCCCTGCCTTAGGAGAATACTAGACAAATCTTGTTGTTGTTAGTTGCGAAGTTGTGTCCGACCCATCGCGATGGCATGGACAACGTTCCTCCAGGTCTTCCTGTCCTCTACCATCTTCTGGAGTCCATTTAAGCTCACGCCTACTGCTTCAGTGACTCCATCCAGCCACCTCATTCTCTGTCGTCCCCTTCTTCTGTTGCCCTCAATCTTTCCCAGCATTAGGCTCTTCTCCAGTGAGTCCTTCCTTCTCATTAGGTGGCCAAAGTACTTGAGTTTCCAAAGAGCAGTCGGGGTTGATCTATTCTAGGACCGACCGGTATTATTCTAGCAAATCAGACAATTCTGTCTACTCAGTAAGGGGACAAATTTAAAGAGCAATCATTGAGGCAAAATAGAAAAGAGAGTCTTTGAAGGAACAAGCTAATTCTGTTAACAAGAAGTAAGGAATCTATGTATTTCTATCACTTTTTTTGGCATCAGTTGAATGGCACTGATCCATTTTGCTCTTTTCTTTCTGAGAGAAAGAAACGTTTCTGCTTTGATGGATAAACATGCCACTTTTTGTTGTAGAATTTGAAGGAAGAGCTTTTAACTGTCACAGGGTTTTAGATAACCTCTTGGTATTTCTTTAACACTGCAGGCATAAATATTGGTTAATTGAGTTTTTAAACAGTCATTTTAGTGAAAATGGTCCAACGGTTTAAAAAAAAAAACCCCAGCACATTTTTCTTTTTACATAAATGAGGTCTTTTTAATTTATCTTAACTTCATATGGTTTTTAGTCTATGCCTTTTGATTAATGACTCATGAGTCTTGCCAGTGTAGACTTTTAAATGCTTTTTAGTCAGAATGCCATGCTGAAAAGAATATTAACAGCTCTAAATTAAAACAAAATGTCCATTGCCATTTTTCATTTTTTTTATCCTGTAAGCAAGCAAGCAAGCAAGCAAACAAGCAAGGATGTAGTGAGCTTGCTTCAGGTACTTTAACAATTAACTGTTTTTGAAACACTTATACACATGCAGGATATATTATATAAATATTTCTATTTTTCAAAATTGTGATAAGGTATATCATAGTACAAATTGTGCTAAAATATGAACAACATAACATCATTTAGCTTTTGGAGTTTTGCAGATTTTAAAAATACAGATTTGAAGGCTTGCACATGGAAGCAATAAGGAAACAGTAACTAGAAGTTTAAAAAGTTGGCATTAAGCTTTAAGATCAACAAAAAGTTGGTAAAAAAAAGTCCAGTGCTGCTAATGTATTTAATATTTTGTGTCTCTCTCCCCCTCTTTTTAATTTAGCATGGAACATTCAATTTCTCCATTCTTACATATAACATATCTGTGAATGAGCAATATAATAAATTCACTTCATAGTTATTTCCTGTGACAAGGTAACCCACCAAAACAGAACTGTATGATCCTTGCATTTATTGGGCACTAGCAAATAATGTAGCGATAAAAGAAGTTGTGAAGTGTTTAAAAACAAATGCTCCTCAATTTATGGATATTTCTCATGGTTAATGTATTTCTTTTGGTCATGGTGTTGAATTCAAGATTTCAGCTGTATTTCCTACAGCTTAGAAGCTTATGTAGTCTTTCCCATCTTCCCCCTCGCTCTTACAGATTAAAGTTGTCAAAACAAAAGATATTCTTTGCTGCTTGTACTGCTTTGTTTGGACAAAAGGTGATGAATAGATTGTCCTTTGACACTTTTATTTCATAAAGTACTATATGACTGGAATACACATTTAAGTGTTTTTAAAAAGCCTCGGTCTTATGAAGCTGCATGTTCCTACTGCTATTCCCTTCTGAAAAACAAAAACAAAAGTGTTACAGGTAGTCCTCAACTTACAACAGTTCATTTAGTGACCGTTCAAAGTTATAATGACACTGAAAAAAGTGACTTACAATTATTTTTCACACTTATGACCCTTGCAACATCCCCATGGCCATGTGATCAAAATTCAGATGCTTGGCAACTGGTTCATATTTATGACTGTTGCAGTGTCATGTGATCCCCTTTTGCGACCTTCTGACAAGAAAAGTCAATGGGGAAGCCAGATTTATTTAACAACCATATTACTAACTTAACAATTGCATTGATTCACTTAACAACTGTGGCAAGAAAAATTGTAAAATGGGGCAAAATTCTCTTAACAAATGTTTCGCTTAGCAACAGAAATTTTGGGTTCAGTTGTGGTCGTAATTTAAGGACGACCTGTATTTACAAAGCTAATCTTTTATTTATTTTTATTGCTTTTCAAGATGACAACCCCCCCAAGTATATATTTCTCATACATTTGTATAACTATCATTCTTTTTTAACCTACTGTATTTTGCATAAATGAGTTCAATATTTCATTATACTTATCCAGACAATGTCTAAGTCTCTACACAGTCTGCTCATACGAGGCAAGTGCAATTACATCTTCAACCCACAAGACTATCATTTATCTTTCCAGTGCTGCAATATTAATCTTTTGGCCATACCTAGAGTGTGGAGGATTCATGTACACTGTCTAGTTATCAACTTCCAAGTACTAGGTATGTAGTTCAAGGAAGTATTATCATCTGAAAATTGTAGCTTTTGTTACACAATCGTATTTATACAATCCAGTATTTTCTCTCCAAACTTAGTAAATGTAAGAAATTATAAAAAACAGGTGTTTTCAAGAAATGTTATCCTTATTACATCTCCAATAAAATGTTGCTTTTGATAGTCCTTTTCTATGCAAATGTAGGAAAGTTGGATAAATTCTAAATATTATATTTTGCTGTATAAGTTGTAATTTGAGGTCCATTAATAATAATAAT